>NC_062575.1:10254137-10361637 GCF_022837055.1 Prionailurus viverrinus | reverse complement strand
CTCCCCGGAAGCCGAGCCCCCTTGCTTCCTCCCGTTTGGCCGGAAAGCCGTTTTGCCTCACCGCGTGTTTTTTCGACTTCATAACCCCCCCTTCCGAGCATCGTTCAGCAACCCGCTCAATTAATATATGCGGCGTTCCTTTGCTCGTGGTGAGGGGGGCTGTCTGGTGGCGGGCGTTTGTTCAGCCGTGTGGCGAGAGCGCCGCGCCCCGCGTGCAGGACGCGTGCCCACCAGCGAGCGCTTGTGCTGGCGGTGCCGGGCAGCGCCTCCCCCGGCGCGGGCTCCAGATGAAGGAGCGGAGGCGCTCTTCCGAGGGCCCCTCTGCCCAGCACCGGGCCTCGGACACCGCCGGGAGCAAAGCTGCTTTGTGCCGCAGCCCCTCGCCACTCTTGATTTTGCCGGCCTGATTCAGGATGTCAGCGTGGATCACTTTTCTACAAAGGCAGGAGGGGCCGGCCGGGAAGCTTCGGCAGATAAATTATTTACGGCGTTTAATTATCATCGTACAGATTTATTAAACTTCTTGGTTACCTAGGAGCCCACGGAGCTGCCGTAAAGAGCTGGCTAAACTTTGAACAATAGACGCGTTATTGGAAAACGGAATCCCTCTGTGACGCGCCGCTGCCGTGTACCTCTCACGCCTGCGTGGGGGTGGGGGGTACGCGATGGCGGGCGGCTGGGGGGTTCACACCCGGCTCTCGGGGAGGGGAGCGGGCTGCGATTTTCAGCGTTTGCTGATTACCGCAGTGTAAATACGCCACGGCCAACGGGAAGTTACGAAACATGGAAGTGCACACTCCCGCGTCCTTGTAGATACTCTCCGTGTGCTTATTTCCACTCTGCGGGCACAATAGACACAGCCTCAAGACCATGGTTAGCAGCTAAGCATGCTAGAATCACTCAGAAGTGTTGAGCTTTGGGTATTTCTTACCTTTGATTTTGTTTGTTTTTGTTTTTTACAGAGCTTGTTTAATCATGACTTTATGTAATTTAATGTTTAACAATGGGCGGGTCCGACAACCAGTTCATAAAACGCCTGGAGATTTAGCGCTTGGCTCTCCGGAGTCGATCAGACCCGGCTGCCGCACACCACCGTGTGTTTGACTGGCTGCCAGTTTTAAATTGCAGTCCCGGGTTCGGATGAAGTTCATGATCTATTCGTAATTCAGGCTCATTCCTAGCAGGGTATCCCTGCACCATTTTCCGCTGGGGTGCGAGGAGCCGGTTGGTATGCTGCTAAGTGTCCTCGACAGCAAGCAGACACATGTACCCTGACTGGTACATCCCAGACGATTCTGTTGTACTGATATTAAGGACAACAGTATTTTGCCAGAAGCTATAACGAGATGATTCCGTAACAACAGCATGGTGACACCAGACTATGTTTTGCAATTTTCTTTAATATTTATGCTGGATAAATAATTTATCTCTTTTTTCAGGTTTGTTTTTTTTTTTTTTATCTCGAACATGTTGATATAGACAGGTGCTAGGTTTTCCCTGAATGAGTACAGCAAGGATGTGGTTATTTTCTCCCCCCTGAAAAACAGATGTGTCAGCAGAGTTGAGCCTCTGGGAATTGTTTCCAAAACTCCGCATCCCGTCGACTAATGTGAACTAATGAGATCTATTAAGGACCGGCCCACACGTTTGAAGGGAGTCACTTATTAATGTGACATCTTTGCATGGCATTATAACATCAGGACCGCCATTCACCGAGGTATTGGGACGCTCAAAGTCATGGCTCACCTGCCAGCTCTTTGAGATTTAAATGGAGAAGCTCGAGATAGCTTAGGCATTTTCTCAACCTCGGCACCGTTCAGTGCTGGATCGTTCATTGTGTAGGGTTCTCTTCTGTGCATTGGAGGATGTTTAGCAGTAGCCTGGGCCTTTATCCATTAGATCCTAGTAGCAACCCCTCTTTCCAAGTGGGAAGAGTCACAAATGTCCCCAGATGTTGCCAAATGCCCTCTGGGGGCGGGACAAAACGTGTGTTCTAGAGCCCCGGTTCCTAAGCATTTGTAGTGTACAGGAAAGGAAAAATAGAGATTGTCTCATTGTATTTAATCCTCTATCTCTCTCTGGCTTCCAGGAACCTCCAGCCCCCCAAACACTAGAACTAGGAATATCGTAACCTTATGTGACCAAATCAACTTCTGCCCTGGGGATCTAGGCAGAGGGATCTAGGATCCCAACCTGGGGAGGGAAAAGAGCGGTGTGTCTACCCAGGGGGGACTAGCCCACACCCCCCCGGGCTCCAGCACAAATGCAGACACTCTCAGAAGCTGCCCCTGCAGAGTGGGTGGAACGGGGTGGGGGGGGGGCTTTCTTTTCCAGACTGCTGCTCCCCGAGGCCACAGAGTGCTGTCCGGGCTCTGGACTAGGCAGCTGTCTCCCTGGGGCCTGGGGAGTGTGGAGCCTCCCACTGCCCTCCGCTGGGGAGGGAGGGGTATGGGAAGTGAGTCTATTCAGAGGGTGCTCCTCATCCTGATGAACTGAGTTTGACACAGGCTTAGCAGTTAGTGCAGAATGAATTTCAGGATGGCTCCGTGGATTCTCCAAGCTCTCTCTCAGGAGCAGATCAAGTTGTGACAGCTCACCTCTGTGGCACCCTTTGTATCCTAGTCCAGGATATGAAGGCGCCCCTGGAATTGCACCATGTTTAACCTTCACAGTGGTACACCCCAGCCATTTTTTCCACCCCAAGAGGGCTGAGACTGACCTGTTCCTGGTTTTTCCTCTGCAGACATAGGGCTTTCTGGTTTTCCAGTGGAGTCTCCCAGCATGACATCTGAACACCATGGGATCCTTTCTTTGCTGGCCCTGCCTTGAACCTGGGTCCTCGGGTAGCTGATCCGAGAGCATTTAGAGCTGCTGTTGGGGGTGAGGTGGGAATTCTGTGCTCATCTGTGCTCATCTGGCCTCATCTGAGACAGTGGGTGCAGTGGAAGGAGGCAAGCTGTGAGTCAGGCAAACCTGGAATGTTCTTTGTGGGTTACTTAGGCACTGTGTGACCCTCGGGAAATTGATTTCACCTTTATTTTATTGATTGATTGATTGATTGATTGATTTAGAAGTGGGGGGAGGGCAGAGAGAGAATCCCAAGCAGGCTCTGCACTGACAGCACAGAACCCGATGGGGGGCTCAAACTCACCAACCTTGAGATCATGACTTTAGCGGAAATCAAGAGTCAGTCGCTTAACTGAGTACCCAGATATCCCGATTTTTTCACGTTTTAGAGTCTTAGTTTCATCATCTGTTAAATGGACATGATGATGTCTCTGTTCCAGAGTAGCTGGTGATTAGATTAAATAATGACCATCCACACCTGTCTCAGGTGTGGTCCAGAGAAGGCCTTGAGTCAACTACCCCCACTGTCGGTGGTTAGTCTTACTGCCATTTGGGCATTCACTCAAATAATGGCACTAGGCTGCCATGGCCCCGTTTGCCAACAGGACATGAAACCTGGTCTCTTCAGAGTGCCTAAGTCCTACCATGAGCATGCCCTTTCAGAAACAGTCAAGCAGATTGATAGTTATATGCTTACCTTTGTGGATGAGACGAGATTTCATGCTTGTTACTGGCCGATCAGTAGTGAAAAGCACATTCTGTTAAGTTTTCCTAGGAGTCATTAATCTGCCCCAGCCTCAGTGTCCCTATCTGCAAATTGAGTCTAACCAGGGTGATTTTGAAGCTAAGCCAGGTGAGGCTGGCAGTCAGACACCGTGGCTGGCTGCTGGACGAGAGCACGTGTTTACCCCAGACCCCCGGGTCTTGGAGTAATGCACTGACATGCCGAGGGGGTTTTCTGTCTTCAATTGGCCAGGTATCCAAGCTGAAGCTCTCACTCTGTGAACCTCATAAGACACATTTCAGGGTCTACAAAATGCCACCTGAGAGAAGGCAGCAGGGAGGTTTCTAAGCTCTTCTTTTCTTCTCACTGCTTCTCCAGTGACAAAGTTTCATTCCTCCCTTGGAAGAAATCTTCAAGTATGCGTATGCATGCATCTGTGTAACATGGGTGTTACATGTTTGGATATCTAAACTGAATTTTGGCAGGACTAATATTTCTAGAAAGTTCTAACTCTTCATGAGCTCGTAGCCCTGCTCTTCAGGGTAAAAGAGTCAGGTGGAAATGACCATGGGCTGAGCACCCAGACTGGGGCTGGTAATGATGGGAAGGTACCACTCTGGGGTCTTTGCGACGACCGAAAAGGAGTTTGGAAATCCTCCGAACAGGTTGTCTGCCATCTGAGACCGTGGTTCTGGCTGGAGCACTTGTCACTAAAGCTGCTGATAACCAAAGGGTGTATCGTTGGTGTGGGTAGCAGTTGTTGGAGGAGGAGGGGGCTGACAGATAGTCTGATGATTTTAATGTTTATATTCCGCTGGGGTAAGCTCTAACAAAGACCCATCATTTCCCAGATAACCAATTCTTTTAAAAGAACATCTGTTGAAACTGGCAATTTACATTCTTCTTAAAATATGGAGCGACATAATTAACCCTCTGGGGAGACTAATATTAGTTTATTAGAGACAATTTCTAGTTCTGTTTATTTTTACACTAAACGATTTGTTCAGATTGGAAAAAAAATTTTTTTCTTCGTTGTGGTGTGAGTTTGCTTTTATTTTGGGTTGACTTTTCCTTATCAAGGACGCAGAAAGTAAATAGCTAGGTGATAATATATGGTCACGATGATCATTGTCCGTGACCAAATAGAAGCATGATGAAAGTACTTGATAGTGTGTGACACGTTAATAACTTGGCATTATACTAATGCTCAGGTCTAATTAGTCTATTTTAAAGTGACCTGGCCTGTTATTAACATGCCCGTATTTGTGTGGCATCCTTTGTCATCGCATTGGGCTCCCTTGGCACTCGGAATTGGTGGAATTGTCATCTGCTTGTGGCTGTCATGCCTGTGAATCGATTTGCACTCTCCACAAGAAGATCCCAAACACTCGGTTGTTTCCAACATTGGACTAATTTCAGACTACTTCTTGTTGCGGGCAGAAGAGAGACAAGACAGGGCCTTTTGACATTGTGTAGAGGTCAGATGCAACGCCGGTCCCTCTTATCGTTCAGATGCCCTTGAATTGGAAAGCACCCACCGGAACATCCAACCATTTTGCCCTCAGTTTCGTATCCTGCAGCAAACTAAGTTGGTTCCCGTTTTCCACATGACGAGTCCTCAAATACGGGGATTCCCTTACCAAGTAACCTTCTACTTATAAGCGCTCAGTTACGCCATGAATTCATTGGCTCAGAACCTTCCCCCATTACAGTTGGCCCTACCGCGAAGCGGCACTCATTATAGAAGCTCATAAAGGAAAAGTACGGTGAGCTCATGCAAAAGAGTCATTGGCTCACAAACCCTTTACCTGGCCCCGGGCACCTGCTGCAGCCTCCTTTCCTTCCCCTGCCATGCACTGGCCAACTTGGTGTGTTGGCCAAACTGAGCTGAACTCACCAGGCTGAATCATTGGTGCTAGCTGTGCCCTCACCACCGTCTCACCCTCCCTGTCTGTTGGCAGTCTCCTGTTCGTCCTTCAGAACCCAGTTATTGGCATCATATCTCCCATGAAGCCTTCCCAGATCTTTACTCACCTAGACAGCTGGTCATCCCCTTCCTGGTGCTGCCCTGACACTGTGCGCGTATCCCTGCCGTGATTGTCCAGTCGCAAAGTCATCTTCCCATTGCATGACTTCCTCCTTGCAGAATGGATTGTACTTTATTCCATTTCTGGCCCTGGCAAGGCTGGCACCTACCAGATGATCAGCGAATAGTAGCCGAATTTATTTATTTATTTATTTATTTATTTATTATTTTTTAACAGTAGTTGAATTTAATTCTGTCCCTTCCCTTGTGTCAGTGATTGGTGTTTAAGATGTAATTGTGCTCGGTGCCTTGTTTTCAATGAAGTATAAAAGGGTGCATTGCATGTGTGTGGGAGTGATTACAAAATCCAATCAAACTTGGAATCGCTGACTCACACCTGGAGTTTCTTTATTTGCAAGCTGGAAGATGAGGGCTGAATTTGAAACCCCAGGAGAAAATGTCAGCATATGAGGCTATTTTGAATAACTCCAGACTAGTTATTTAAGGGGGGAGGGCGGAGCACCAGATGCCTCTGGACACGTAAGAGCTACCCCCCAGCCACTGGGCTTCCTTCCATCTTTCACTGAGATGCTGCAGCCCATAGTGCTGCTGGTTAACACCCTCATCTGGCTTTCTCTCTGTGACTGGACCGCCCTGAGCCTGGCAGGTGATACTTCCCTAAAGCACATAGTGGGAAGGCTTGAGCCCAAGGCCAGAAGAAATGGGGAGAGACACCCGTGATCAGGCAGTCAGGAAGGAAACATATCTTCTGAAGGTGTGTGTGCATGTGTTTGTCTTCACGTTGAGTCACTTATTTCTTGTTTCTTTTTTATTCACTAGCTTTTGGGCAGATTGACCCATGACATGGTCCACTGGAGGGACCACGCCAGTGACTCTTTGGCAATTATGTCCATTCCTATAACTCCCTAGCCTCATGTTAATCATTATATATAAAACCCACCTCCAGTGTGTTGGAATCAAATACATTCAACACCCAGTCCATGTTGGGTTGATTTAGTATAATGCAAGAGTGCTTTGCTGACATCTGGAACCATGACAGTGAGCGAGAGATGGGCTGTGACCTTTGACCTCAGGGTCACAGCCCAAGATCTCTTATTAGGAGGTGTTTACAGAATTCACGTTTCCCTTATTACTTCCCAAGTGAGACTGGATTTATATTGAAATTTTGTGTATATATTGGCTTAGGGAAATTTTATTGTGGTGTTTATGTGCCCTGAATAATTTGCAATAACTTACAGAGTTATAATTCAGGAAGTAATTGGTTCTGAGAGAATGTGCATCATCATATCTAAATGTGTTTTTCCTTCGGTCTGTAGCCTTTTGACAAATAGCCGGGAACTTTATCCCTCATATACTGAATACTTGTGCACTGTGAACATGGGAATGGTGAGAACCTGGCCTGCACACACTGACGTCCCAAGTCCTGTGCCCGTGACAGATATCACTAATCAATCCAGCTCAGCATGCTGCTCTGAGTAACCGTTACTAATCACGTGGAGTCAGTGGGAGATACTCTTCATCCACCATCCTAGTGAAGTGAAACTTTGATAAAAGCCTGGTAGTTCTTCCTGCAGGGCACAGCTGGGAACCGTGTTCCCAGTGACGGTTTCCTGTCAGAGCTTGGCCTTCCTCAGACTTCCTGGAAGAAGTCTGAAAATCTTGGAGCCAGTTACCTAATGGAATAATATGTGTTTCCCATTTCCATTGTCTGCCCTGGCCTGATACTCATTTTCCACTCATAAGAAAGTGTCCTGTGTTAAGAATTTGCATATTGAGACAGGTGGCTAGCATTGCTCTGGTCCACAAGCTTCCCTGAGACAGTAAGGACTCATTGCAAGATCCATGGGGACCACAAGCTTACCCCATTCGTTGGAAGTATAATTTGGTTTACACACACGAAGTTTCAGGAATGTATCTCTTGCATCAAGCTGTGTCCACTTCTGTGGGTAACTGATGTGTACGTGTCCTGTATTTCCTTTGAGAGCACAGAAGAGCAATTGGGTTAGGTCGTTGTTGCCACAGAGTCAGTTGGCTTATTTGTGAAATATGTTTGGGGTGTTTAAAGAGCGTCATTTGTTGTACAAGTTCTGATCAATGATGTGACGATGGAAACCACATAGTAAGTACAGCCAACACCTATATAGCACCTAGCTCAGTGCTTGTATGTATGTATATAATACATGGTGCTTGCACTGCATGCTTTATATAAATTAACCCCTTGATACGATCCCATCCCCATTTTTGATACGAGAACACCGAGGCACATGGAAGGGAAGTAATGAGGCCAAGAACATACAGCTGACATAGTTGTCTGACCCTGCAAAGTCTGTGTTCTTAGCCACCACACGTTAAGTGGCCATCCCTAATTTCCTCTCCATTTGTGTATATTAATGGCAACACTTCCTTACCGAGCAGGGCCGGGATTCCAGACTTTTATGGTGATGGAAAGGCAACAAAGTTGGGACCCAGGGGCCCAGGGGAGGTCTGATTCTTTTGTTTTGCATTCTGGGTGGGTTGATAAATAAACGTGGAACAAACACAAAGCGACAAACAAACAGAAGGAAGCAAAGCAGCAACGGCTCACATTTGAGCCTCTTGAGAATTCTTTTGTTGGACAGCAACGCTGCCAAGGCCCTCCTGATGTAAAGTCTTCTGCTTGGGCCTCACACATGTGCTTTGCTTGGAACTACCTTATCTCCTGGGTTTGCCTGGTCGCAGCTTCATGGGCTGCTCATCAGTGGCTTTTCGAGGAAAAGAAACTTAAGGCTTGCCCATAGGTCCTTGAGTCAGCTCATTGAACTTTTTGTCAATTAGCTCCCCCCTCCCCTCCCCCCACTCATCTTTATGGTATGGCCTTTCCTGTAATTACAGTCAGGATCCTATAGCCGCAGGAAGGCCTGTCAATTGAGTGAGAGGCTGATGTCCATTGCACGGTGACAGCCGATTCCGAGGGTTTTAGGCCTGTCCTTAGAGAGGCTTGTTATTTCCTCCTTAGGTACTTTGCCTCAGCTCAGCTCACCACCATCACGTGGACGGAGGTGTCTTATTCCGTGGCCGAGCCCGGGAGGTCACGCCCCTCGGCCATGACATACTGCAAAGTGGGGATGCTGCATTGATTTGTATTGTTTTTAATTAAAAATCATTTTTTAAATATGCACCTGTGTGCACACAGGAAAAGGTCTGGAAACATGTGCCGCACACTGCTGAGCAGGCCCTACCCCCAGGGAGTGAGCTCGGGTGGGAAGCCATAGAAAAACGATCATGGTTTACTGTAGACCAGTCTGTGCTTGATTTTGTGTGTGTGTGTGTGTGTGTGTTTTAATGAACATGGATTAGTTTATGATTTCAAGTTACTATGTCGTTAAAGGATCAACCTCGATAAATATTTCTGGTGATCAGAATTTCCCTAGGAGAGGAAGGGTTAAATGGGATGCCACAGCATCTTCTAAACCCCCACCAGGGTGCCTGAGGCTGACTTATCCGTGTGCATTTTGTCTCTCCTAAGTTTTTTGGTCGGTTAGAGCTCACACCGGTTTTGGACTCTTTTCTGCATGGTGCTATTCAGCTTCCCTGGCCCCCCGCACCCCCACCCCACTCCCCATCCTGTTCTTCAGATTCCCAGAGTCCCCACGCTCGTTCTATCCACCCTTCACCCTCCTGACTGCTGGAAACCTGATCTCTCTCCTCAGAAGGTGCGGATACTCTCTCCCATTCATTTGTCATTTCCCTGTTACTTAAGAGTAAAACAGAAAACACTGAGCTTGTGTAGAGTCATTGTTGGTGTTCTGCCTTTTTTTAAATGTTTATTTATATTTGAGAGAGAGAGAGAGAGAGAGAGAGAGAGAGAGCATGAGTGAGGGAGAGGCAGAGAGACAGGGTGACACGGAATCCGAAGCAGGCTCCAGGCTCTGAGCTGTCAGCACGGAGCCCGACGCAGGCCTCGAACTCCCGAGACGTGAGATCATGACCCGAGCCGAAGTCGGACGCTTAACTGACGGAGCCACCCAGGCGCCCTGTGCCTTTTGAAAGCCACATACAATTAAGTGCCGCGTTGGCAAAGCATATGCAGAGGTCACTGAAGATGTCCTGTGGTTTGCAGGGCCTGTCGGAGAGTTCGTATCTATGATGATCTGAAAATGGCATCAGAAGGAGGAAACACGTCTGCTCGTAGGTGGTTGGCATTCTGTGTGTTGGCTCCACTAACCCGGCCACTCTCCCCACGTGAGAGACGTCTGTTCCGGTCTGGGGCCATTGCCTCTCCACGGGCGTGTTGTGGCAAGTGGGTTTGTCCATCCCACTCCCTCTCGGGCACGTGGATGTTAAAGGCGGGGACGTGCTGTATACACCCAAGTTTCCGGTTTCCTACCAACAGAGGCCTCTCCGGGCCATCTTGCTGACAACGCTCTGTGTCACGCCGGAACAGTAGCTTTCGTTTCACACTGTGAGTTTGGGGACGGGATGCTCTCTGGGGGCCAGGGCCCAGGACTCGGACAGCCACCCCACCCCACAACTTTCTCGGGGCCGTCTTCACGGAAGGAGAGAAGTTGCTGCTGACGACAGACGCCCTCACTCACCAGTGCTCTGCCCCGCCTCCCCTGGCTCTGTCAGACCCCCAAGAAGGAGGATGTTGGAATACTCAGAAGTCAAAGGAGCTGAATTTTGCCACGAATGACGTTAATAGCGAACTTTAGAAGGGGGTGTGCGGGGGCGCCGTGGGGGTATCGAGTGCTAAGGCCCAAAGCTCCCTGTGTGAGTCAGCCTTTCACCTTTTAGCATAAAGTGCCTGCCGCCCCTGTGCCAATTCTGCTTCCGCTCACACCCCTGGTGTGGTTGCCTGGGCAGACACAGAGGCATTTGCACCAGGGGAGCCTGCGCCTGAAACTACAGATCCATAAGAAAGGCCCATCTTGTGCTCTGACAAGAGGTTGTCTTCCAATAGCTGAGATGTTTTTTTCATTTTTGGCATTAGACTTTACTTTTTAGGGCAGTTTTAGGTTCCTAACAAAATTGAGTGACACGTTCAGAGGTTTCCCGTATAGCCCCTGCCCTCACGTAGGCACAGCCTTCCTCTCTGTCAGCAACCCCGCCAGACTGGGTGTGATTGATGAGTGGTTCTGGGGTAGTAACCAAGGTGGGCATCTGCCCCTGGCAATACTTTACCATAGCTCCCAGCCGGCTGCCAGGAGAAAGTGGGGGCAAAGGCAGCCGGTTCTCAGGTCTGAGTTTCTAAGCTCTGCATTCACGAATCCAAGTAGTTTTAGGCTATGGGTCTGTTTGGGGTTTATACCAGTGGCATTGATTAGTGAAATAACAAATGGGCATTAGGCTAATTGATTTGTGAGCAGAAATAGTAAGTTTATACGGCCCCTCCCACACCTTATTGTATGTTTAATAAGTACTTGTATGATTGAATTGAAGCACTTTCCGTGAGAGAGTCCCATGGTGGGGATCGCTCAGTACCACATCACAGGGACAGTGGCTGAGTCCAGAGATGTCACTCTTAGCTGGTTTTTACCAGAGGCTATGCAGTTTTATGTACCTTTCACCACCCTCCCCCCCCAAAAAAGAAGAAAATTTAAACAAAAATTTTAATGTTTATTTATTTTCCAGAGAGGGAGGGAGGGAGAGAGAGAGAGGGGGAGGGAGGGCGGGCACATGCATGCAAGTGGGGGAAGGGCAGAAAGAGAGAGAGAGAGAGAGAGAGAGAGGCCGAGGATCCAAAACAGGCTCCAGGCTGTCAGCACAGAGCCCCAAGTCAGGCTCCAACTCATGAACCCATGAGATCCTGACCTGAGCTCAAATCAAGAGTTGGCCACCGAAGGGGGCGCCTGGGTGGCGCAATCGGTTAAGCGTCCGACTTGGTGATCTCTGGCTCTGTGCTAACGGCTCAGAGCCTGGAGCCTGCTTTGGATTCTGTCTTCTTCTCTCTCTGCCCTTCTCCCACTCGCACTCTTTCTCTGTCTCTATCAAAAATAAATGAACATTGGGGCGCCTGGGTGGCGCAGTCGGTTAAGCGTCCGACTTCAGCCAGGTCACGATCTCGCGGTCCGTGAGTTCGAGCCCCGCGTCGGGCTCTGGGCTGATGGCTCAGAGCCTGGAGCCTGTTTCAGATTCTGTGTGTCCCTCTCTCTCTGCCCCTCTCCTGTTCATGCTCTGTCTCTCTCTGTCCCAAAAAAATAAATAAACGTTGAAAAAAAAAATAAATGAACATTTTTAAAAAATAAAAAGAGTTGGCCGCTTAAAGGACTGAGCCACCCAGGTGCCCCAACCGAGAAAGACGATTTTAAAGGCAGACTATATACTAAAAGTACTGAGATTTAGGAAAAACATATTTTTGGGGGGAATTTGATATTTGTAGGAAATCATCAAGTTTGTCAACATAGTGGGAAAAGAACGCACCTCCTTAGACCTCCAATCCTGTGCTCGGTGTTTTTTTCTTACTACTCTGTAAAACTGTCACACCGTCATGAGTGGGGCCGGCCCTCCTGCTTTGGGGGCTTATGGGGTGCGGGCTGGAGGAGGCTCAACTCTGCTGAACTTCTCCAAACTTCTCCCGTGCTGCTCCCAAGGGGTACACGACACCATCAAGAGGCCCTTTGTGCTGAGCGGCTTTCGCTGGAGCAGTGGATGAGGCAGAGGCGCAGGGACGGCTGAACGTGTCTGGCCTAAAGGGAAATTCGTGACCTGAAAACACTGGGAACTCTTCCTGATAAGAAAAATTCACAAGGATGCCACGTAGCCTTATTGATTCAGTAAAAAAGCGCGGTGGTCTCCGTTGATGGCAATTCCGCGTCCCCTTTCCCTTGAACGGACTTGAAGGGACACGCGGCTTCCCCTGCCGGCTTTCCCTTGGTTGGCGTCCGGAGATAAGCACAATAATGATTGAGTTAAGACAGAATATTACAAAGGCTAAGGGAAGATTCCGAGGACTTTTAGTCTATTAACTCTATGAGACTTCTTAATAGTTTGGCTTAAGGCAAAAATGATTTTATTCTTGTTTCATCCTTGTTGAGTCAATAATTAACTTAACCGAGTTTGATTAAAACTGAATTTTACTAAGTATGAAAAATCTGGGCTTTCCTCCTTCCATATGAGAAAAATGGTGAGGGCCCTTGTCCTGTAGCAGTTGAAGGTGTCCAGCCTGGGGGCGAGGCTTACGGGGATCATCGCTTCGCGCGGGGGGAACGCCGCGAGCCAGACGGTGCTCTCCATGTCGTCTCGGTCCCAAAGGGAGGGCAGCACGGAAGGCAGTCTTCCTGGCTGGGCTTGGTCCACAGAGAAGCCCTCGCTGCCTGCCAGCCCCTTCGTTAACGGTCTCCATTTTTATTCCTTCTGGCCCCTTCGCCTCTCTCAGTGACCGGGGAGGGGCTCGTGGGGACCTCCTGGGTTGGGGAACCAGGAGACACTTCAGGTCACGCGGAGCCGCCTCTGGGTCCACGATGCCGGCTTCCAGAAGGGCCCCCTGCATGCTGGTCAAGAGCTCCTTCGCCAGCAACCCATCAGTGCCCTCGGCTCCTACCAGATAGTAATGATGCGTTTGACTTGTTCCCCCACCAGCCTCAGTCTCTTCAAGAGTAAGGACTGGCTTTTCCTTTTCCATCTGTGGCCCCAGCATCCAGCACAGGGCTTGGCACCCGCCCACCTAATGTACTTCTATGGAATGAACTAGTGAACAGCAATAACAAAAAGTCAGGTCCGGACAACGTGGGTCCCTTTGTCGCTGGATGTTGAGAACTTGAATTTCATGCCATGGGGCCCCTCCCTTACATTCCATCTTTATGTGCTATAAATAGACATTCCTGCTTTTGGCTAACTAGAATTAAGTAGTACCAAATGCTCCTTTACCATTTGGAGGCCTCGCTGCTTTGAGTCATTTAGAGAGGAGGGAGAGAGGCAGATGGGGAGGAAGTGGGTCGAAACCTGGCTTCTGCACCCGGGGAAAGAAAAACAAAACAAAACAACGAGCCAGAGAAGCAGGCGGGAGCGGTGGTGAGCACACGTTGAGGGCTTTGGTGTCTGATGCCAGGGTGGGAGCCCACGTGGAACCAAGTGGGACTTTTCAGTGCAGAGTTTTGTCAGCCCAGGGATGCTCCCGGGAGGCAGGGCAATGCTAATTGTTTGCAGGATTGCATGTGCAGTGGGGGAAAGACGGGTCTTGAAAAAAACTGTATGGCTCGCTTGGCATTTACTGTGGGTGTTAAGTCTGTGTTCTAGTTGCCAAGATTAAATTAAATCGTCTCCATCGCTGTTCAGCCTTACTCTGCACAAAACGTTACCCAGTTCCTTTCTGCAGTCCTTTCTCCCTTCATCTTTTTTTTTTTTTTTTTTTTAACATGCCGTATGCTGCCTCACTGAGTCGACCGTGGTAACACTTCACCACATCGAGTAAGTTGTGCCAGGCACATGCTGTTGGAACACCTGGCTGAGACACCTGAGCATTTTCGTAGGACCGGGGGTGGGTAGACGACTCATTGCAATTTACAAGATGGGGGGGGGGGGAGCGGGGAGGAGCTCAGCTTGGGTGTCATCTTGATGATTTCTGAACAGCCTTCCAGCTGGACTAGCTTTTCGGGAACACATGTATGTTTGTGCTGGAAGCCCCCGTATTATCATTTAATCCAAAAGCTTTTTTCTACGATGAATTATTCAGGCAATGTTTTCCAAAATTGCCATTGATCAGTACAGACCCAGAGAGAGCATGTACAGCATTGCGTGTGATGGGCCCGTTAGGGGTCGATATTTTCTGGCTCAAAGTAGTTCCAAAAGAGAGAATTCAAAGCCAGTGTGTTTCTTTCTCTGGGCAGGAAGTGATGCATGCAGGTACCAAACTCAGGTTTACTGATGTTGAGCTTGGATTAAAACCTAGCCTGCGAAATAGGCATAGCCTTGCTGGGGTGGAGACCTGGGTGTGTGGGGGGGGGGGGGAGTGGGGGGCTGGAGGCTTTTATCCTTAGGCATTCACCAGTGAAGAATGTTGGGTGGGACACAGGGTCAGCTGAGTCCTCGGACAGAGGTTCTCTGTTCATGCCCACACAATTCTGAACTTGGAACGTAAATGCTCTCCCCTGGACACAAACTTCAGGTTTTTGTTTCTTGTGGGTTTTTTGTTTGGTATAATGACACGTTTCTTGGAACAGTGCCTGCCTGTTTAAAAAAAAAAAAAAAAACAGACAAGTTGGTTAGGATGTCTTTGTGTAAACATTTTGGCATTATTAGCGAAAATCGTCCGGTGGCGAGCCAAGATGACCATGCCCCCACCTGCTGGGGCTGCACACAGACACCTGTGGGGTTTTAGATGTGTCCATGGGACAATGGGAAGAGACAGGAAGCAGATTTCCCAGCTCTCCCTGTCTCAGCGTACTCTGTCTTCTCTCCTGGCTGTCTCCCAAACGGCGGTCCTCGGCTTCGGGTGTGCATGAGAATCACCTGGGAAATTCTTCAGACCTCATGATGTGATGGCCCAGGGTAGTTATATCCAGGTCTCTGGGGAGTGAGGATGTTGGGCTTTCTTCGGGGGAGAGGGAGGCAGCGAGGGCTGAAAGCTCCTGCTGTCCAAAGTGCCCCATCACCAGATTTTGGGATCTGGGAAGAGATCCTTCCTTCTGGAGTTCATGTGTAAAGTGTCTGGGGTTGTGGCGTTGGCTCGAATCTTGGCCCTTTGCCCAAGTGAGACTGGGATTCCAGCTTGACCCAGGGTTCTAGTGTGCTTCTCTGGAATCTGACACCATTTCCTCTACTTTCTGTCCTTTTCTTCCTTCACATAGGGACACTTCTGTGTCTATTTGAGCCTTGTGGGGTCTTTCTGCCCTTAGCCCTGCAATATCCTTTTTTCTTAAAAGCAGCTTTATTGACGTAGGATGCAGCAACCCTACAATCCATCCTTTAAAAGTGTACAGTTCACTGTTTTTTAGTATATTCGCAGAGTTGTGCACCCATCAACTTTAGAATGTTATATTAGCCTCAGAAGATACTCTGCAACCCGTTGCCATCCTCCCATATGCCACCTCCTTCCGCCCGAGGCAACCACGACTGTACTTTCTGTCTCTGTGAATTTGCCTCTTCTGGGCAGCTTGTCTAAATGGAATCCTATACTATTTGCTACTTGCACTTAGCGCAGTGTTTTCGAGGTTCATCCTCACGGTAGCCTGTATCACTACTTTGTTTCTTTTCAAGACTGAATAATATTCCACCATTGGGATATACCACATTTTATGTATCTGTTCATGAGCTGATGAACATTTGAGTTGTTTGCGTTTTCTGGCTATTATGATTAAGGCTGTCTTGGGCGTGTTATCCATAAGTCTGAGGATACCACAGTATCCTTTTCATGGTATATCTTGATGACATCAGGGAAGTGGCTTGAAATGTTTTGCATTCAAAACAAATCCTTACTAGCAAAGCAGGCAGCCCTGGAAGGTGGGCGGACCAGGGTTCTTGGGTGACTCAGCACCTGCCACATGACCTTGAACTGTTGATGGCTCGTCTTCTCAGGTGACAAGGGAATGCGGTGACAGTTCCTGTCCTGGGCCTCCCTGCTTCTAGAGATAGCAAGAGGTAAAGGGAGCTGCTTGCTGAGAAAGGAAGGTGCCGCTTGCCTCGATTACTGCGAGGCGTCAGTATTGTTTGTATGATTAATGAGTCCGCATTTCAGACTTTCCCATTTAATGTGTTGGAGCCTCCTGACAACATCGCCTTTCATGTGTTGCTGACCGTTTTTGAGATTTATGAGGCCCAACTCACAAGCGACGTGTGTCTGGATTAAGGGAACCCGAGAATCACTATTTATGTCTGACCCGAAGAAATTCCCTTTAAGCTGCTTATCAGAGGTGCATGCTGAGAGCATGATGGGAAGATGGAGTCTTGAGTCCCCCAGCAAAATCTGGAATCTGCTCTCATTCCATTTTAACTCAAGCGACAATAAGCTAACAGACCCGTAGGTCCACCTGTAAGTATCTGCTGACGGTTCCACTCTTGTAAACTTAGCTTGAAAAGTACATATGCTGCAGTTCTGTTTGTTTTTCTCCAATACTCCAGTTCTTCAGTGTGAAATTGAAATCTAATCCCTTATTGTGAAAACAAAACAAAACAAAGCACAAAAAAAAACAACTTTGACCAAGGTGGTTTAGACAAACTAAATAGTCCTTTAGTTTGGCAAAGTGACTATTTTTTATTTAAAACAACATCATTGTCCCATATTGTTTGCATTTGCATTTGCAAAACTAAAAGAAAACGTCCACATCATTAAAAATGAGGTCTCTCTGAAAAATACTCAGGAGGCACAACCGCTTACAAATGTTTGTGCATTATTTCACCACCAGGGGGCATTGTGGCTTGACTGTCCATTTAAACAGCTTGCATTCTATCAGTTTACCCAGAAAATAGAAGGCCCGGACGTCTTTCTGATTCCTTCCAGGAAGAAATCATATCTGGAAGAGAACAGATGTCGATTCTTTTTCCTCACTAGCAAACAGTAGTGTTGTCAAATTTGCTAAACTTAGCCAGTTGAAGATTAACATGCAATATATAATATGCATGTGCCTAACTGTACAATAAATAGTAAATCACATTTTTATGCTTTCTCTGAACTTGGAGGCTGCAAGTTATTTTTTTTTTTTAATTCCCTGGGTGTGATGAAATAAATAACATTCAAATACATTTTAAAGATGTCAGTCAGGAAAAAAAAAGTGCTTGGCAACTGTGTTTGATAGATTTCTTTTATGATTAATTCCCCTATTAAGTTTTAATGACTTTAAAGATATAAAGCGAGAAACCACAAAACTAGGCATGGTTAATAAATAACTGAAATACCAGGTGTATAGAAATGCATCTGTGGAAAAATGAAATCGTATATTCTCTAGGATGTATTAGGAAACAGCTCTTTGGCAAGTCTAGAGAATAAAGTCTCCCTGAAGGGGGGGGGGGGTGCGTTTAAGAACAGTGAACTGAAGAAGATTGTTTTTCTTAAAGGAAGTCCTATGAGAAAAGTACTCTCGAAGATTCACATACGTAAATTAAATTATTTTATGAACCAATAGTTATCAGCAAGGTGGTGGTTCTCTGAGAATGCATCCCTCTGTGTCGGATTTTTAAGACTCTTTGTACAGATTTTCAAATCCTGTTCCCGGTTTCTTCTCACAGTTTTTTTGTTTTTTGTTTTTCCCCCAGACTCATACGGCATGGGGAATGTGGTGTGGCCTTGTTTTCTAAACACTCCAAGCACTGGCTGCTCCCCGAAGTGGGGGCAGTGGTGACAGTGGTTTAGCAATACCGTCTTTTCTTTTTCCCTTCCGCGCCCAGAGTTTATGCAATACGACTCAGTTCCTCCTCGGAACATCTCTGTGAACCGGGGAGGCTGGAAGAATTAATTCCAGTTTGCAGAGTGCAGAAGTGAGGCTGGTCCGAAGCATGCAGGCTTGCGCCGTGTGCATGGAACCTTCCCCCTCAGAGGGGCTGGGCGTTCCCACTCGGGGCCCTCTGTGGCGGGCACAGCTGGTTTATTTACTTCCTAGAACATCTCAACTCCAGTGCTTAAGCTGAGCAGTTTGGAAACCAAACACACATTCATTAATATGAATAATGGCCGGGAAGATTTGCAGGGCCCCCCGAAGAATGTGTACATGGTATGTGGTTTTGTATATGCTTGTGTGTATGTTTTTGTGCCCGAAAGGAGATAAATGGCGTTTCGTATACAATTCCTTCTCCTCACTCAGGACTGTTGTTGTTGCTGAATTTTTCTGAGCCCCCAAAGCACAATAGGTACCGTTTGGAACCCTCCCACCAGGCAGCCCCGCCCCCCCCCCCCCCCCCCTTAGATCTTCAAAGCTAAAGATCTTTGAAATCCACAGAACTTACTTTTGAAAGCTTTTGGCCCATCCCAAATGAATCCTGAGCCCCAGCCTGGAGTGAGAAAACAGGGAATATTGTTCTTTTCTGTTTATATTATTTCATACTGAGTTAACACACTTGCCAAGAGTCCGAGGCAGCTCCTGGCTTGACAATGCCTTATTTAACTAGCCTAGTTTCTAGAATAAAGGCAGGGTCCCCCAGGCCCTCTCAGCAGTGCTCAGGTCACTTCTGAGCTGGAAGAGACCAAAGCAAATAAAGCAAATCTGTTTCCCCATGAAAATCATCTTACTTTTTTAAGGGGCAGGACACAGATTTGGCCTACGCAGCCAGAGAGCCTGGTCCAGTGCCGGATACCCAGGTCCTCCCGGGTTTCGGAGACTTGGAACGCTTGGCTGCAGAGCTCAGTGACCTGCCTCTTGGGGCCGAGCAGCTTCACCAACAAATAAGGCTTTCTGCTTGCTCCAAACTCGAGAAGTTGCTGGAAAGTCTGGTTAGCAAATCCCTCGCTCCCAGTCCTGGCCGTATCTCGGGGTGCTTGCTAGCACACGGAGCACGTAGGCTCGAGGCTGGAAGAAACCCCAAGCGTTTGGCCAGGAAGAGGCAGCTAGTTCCAGCTGGCCCAAGCTCTGTGCTTTAAAAATTACCCAGATGAACTGATTTTGTATAGAGAGTGGGTGGAGAGGGCTCCGGGGCCACGGAGGAAGATTCGGCCTTTCTCTCCCTAATCGTGAGCAATGTGATTTGGAGGGAGAAGTGGGGGGTTGGCTCAGCAACCCACATTTCCTTGGCTGAGCTCCAGAGGAGAGGAATGATCCAGAGGGAGGGCACACCGCGTCCGGTCAGACCCCGCTACACTGCTGGGCCTTCTGCCGGCTCTTGGAAGCAGCTCTGTGCCCAAAAGATGGTCACTTGGCCCAGCGGTGGCTGCCCAGAGAGAGAGGCAACAGGCCTCAAGTTCTGGAGGCGTGGCTGCTGTGAAAAAGCTCCTTTGGAGACAGGAGGCCACCCTCCAATCATAACTTGGCCTCCCCACTCTCCCTGTAGACGGACGGGCCGTGTTGTCCTGGCCCTGTGCCCAAACGCGTTCTTGGCACATGTCGACATCCTGTATCGCTTTTGCCTCAGAAGCGGATCTGGTCGGTGACTTAGCCCCTCCCTGAAATGAAGAGTAGCTTGTGTATGCTTCTATCCTTCTCTTTCAACCCGAGGAAAGACAAGAGACCATGGAAAGGGAAAGAGAGTCTGAGCATCCTTCCTTTATCCCCTCCTCCCCCAGAAGATACAGCGAGAATCTCCCAACACGTGTCCACCCACCAAAAGGTTTAGGGGCCAGGGGGAGAGCCTGTGTGCCTTTCCTGCACATGCCTCATGCCGGGACCCGACGAAACCGGCCTGGTGGAAAGGCCACTAGATGTCTGCCCTTGCTCGAGGTTCTGTGTTGGTTAATATTACCTCCCCAGGGCCCGTTTTATGCTAAGCCCCACTTCTTTTAGGTCCTTCCACTCTGTGCTGTTTCTGTAAACACTGGAGAAGCAAGATCTTTCTAGCAAGGGCAACATTGGCTCGGGATAAAGTGATCGACGTTGGTAGTGTTTTTATATCCAACCAACAGAGAGCAAAAGAAAGAAAAGAGTCAGAACCAGCATACATGGACCATGGATGAGAGAGGACACGAGTGATTTCTCTGTATCAACTCTCTTTTTAAAGACAAGATTAATGGCCACACATAAATACAAATATAAATAAATATATAAAGCCAAGCACCATAGACTCCACGTTCAAAATGGAAACCATGCCTTGGAAACATCGATGTTCATTTTAAGCAACTGACCCTCAGGGAGAAGAAATAAAAAAAGGGGAAAAAAAGGAAACAAACAGACCGTGCTACTGACAAGTGATAGGATATTCTACTTTATATCTCGCAGATATTTTACAGCCCCAGCATTTCTGGGGAACGCTTTGGAATACTTCTGGTCCGGTTCGTCCATAAAAAGCCGTCTGTGTTCTTATGTTTTGAAAATGCATGCCGACAAGCCCCGAGCATGTCGTATTAGGGATCTTTGCCTTGAGGAAGAAGCACAGGACATCAATGTCCCCCACGTCCGCCACCCTCACCCCCCTGGAGCCCTTGGAGAAACGTCCTGGTGCCGCTTGTAGCCAAATCAGCATTGCCCTTCTTGATCTACGTGCACTACTGTTTGGGGCACGTTTGAATGATGATGCTGTAGGGGAAACACCGTCTGGCTGTGCCGTCGGCTGCGGATGCCACTCCCAGGTGCCCAGGAAGCCGAGCTGCCTCCGCCACTTGTCCCAGAGCCTCACCTCGCCTAATAAGGCGCGGGGGGGGCCCTCTGAGCTCTCACCTGTTCGGACAAAACAAGACGACCCAGCCCTGGAACTGGGACACAGCGAAGTGCTCCCAGGACCAGGGTTGGCCAACTCTGCCCCCACATCAGGGTGTCTTGTCTGTTGTGGCAGGCTCTGCACCCGCCCTGGTGTTTATGTCCCGCATCCGTTTTTGCCTCGGAAGCAACAAGACTCAGATCCTAATAACGTGGCTCATCTCCCTTAAGTCCTGGAAAGCTGGCCACGGCCTCCGTGTCATGGGAACAGCAGACAAGCCGACGGTCCCGGTGGAGGTGGGGAGAAAGCAGAGCGTGGATGCTGCTGCTGCGGCTGCCGGGGACCTCTCTCAGCAGGGCTGGTGTCGGTGCTGCTGTTCGCCCGTCAGAAGGGGCCCGTGCCCTTCCCACTGTCTCCTTTGTCTCTGTCAAGCCCACCCGGTCTCCAGGAACGCAGCTATTTAATTATCGGCTGCCGTTACCTCTCCGTCACGGATCTCCCGACTGTGTTCATGAGTTTCTCCCTGTCGAAGAGAACAATAAGCGGCTTTTGTCAGCACGATCTCTCCCGAAAGGGTGTGCGTGCGTCTGTGTGCCTGCACGAAGCTGGCACCATTTCCAGCGTGCACTGGAGCCCTCCCCTCACGTCGACCCAGGACCCCGCGGACTCCCGGAACTGGCAGAGATTGCGTGACCTGCTCGTTAAACATGGACACTGTTAAACCTCGAATTGCGTAAACGTACCGTTGAAGAAATTACATTCCAAACAAAGTTATTAAATACTCAAAGCTCAATACTTCCTGGTCGTTTTACCACCTTTGACTTTAACTGCCTGTGCTCTTGAGGTCAACTGAGATCTGTTTGTCTCCGTATGGCAGGAACACTCCAGAATGGAACGCACCCGCTCGACTCTCCACAGCCCTGCGTTCAGTGACTTCCCCCGGGGAGCCTGAAAGCGGCTGTGGTCGGGAGCATTTACACCACGGAAATTGGCAAAAACTACAAATCAAGGCTTCAGGCGTTTTGTTTAGATCATCTTGGCTTGACAAAGTAATCGCAACATTCATAATGCATTTCACATTTAAGTACCGTGTCTGTAATCATTATGTTATGAATGTTATTTTTTAAGTGAGGATGTATTCCTTCCGTATATTGAAAAACCTGTTATCTAATTCAGCAAAGAAGTTGCTGATGCCCCTGAAGAATGAATAAAGTTCCAAGGTACGTCTCTCGATTGTTTCCCTTTCGTCTTACCGGCTAACTGAAAAATATCAACCGATATTTATATCAGACTCATCACCTCAACTTGCCTGTGGATTCAAGAGTTCGGCAGAAATCAATGAAAGCCCTGGGTGAGAATCAATTGGGTCCGTGGCCTTTGTAATAAAGAATATTGTGTATTTTTACTTGCAAATTCCGCTCCAGCATCCTTCCTTTCTATCGGCAGGCTTTATGATAAACGAACGCATGTGTGCTTACACATGCGTGCTTTCATTTTTGGAGCTGTTGAGCATTTACCAGAATACTGGCTCATTTAGGTCGGCCGCTCACTTCTGGAAGCGTGTGAGAAGTCGTTGAAATGGCACGCGCACACCTTCCCGCCCCGGTGCCTGGCCCAGAGCCGCCCAGCCGGCAGTGGCCACGGGCTGTCATCCATCCCTGTCACCGTCAGGGGGAGCAAGACGGTATGTGCTGATACCGGACTCCCCCTGCATCGTGGGCTGCCCTGTGCGCCTGGTTAAAGCTGCACGTCTGTAGTCCCAGGATGTTAATTTTCAGAGCGTAAACATATTCCACGGCTAGCAAACTGTGGGTCCTCCCCTTTATTTTGATATTTATGGCTCTTCCCACAGCTCGTTCAGAAGTCCGGCAGAGGCGGGGGATGGGTGTCACGAATGTGGAGGTGGCTGGTCACCCCACCCCCGCCCCCAAACACAAGCCTTGTCTCCAGATACAGTCAGGGGCTTCGTCTGTTCCCTGAAGTGAAGCCTTTCAGCACAGTTTACAGGGACGGCTTCGCTCACACTCCCTGACCTTTCAACAAAGATTTGAAACCTTCGGAGAGCTCCGAAATGATGCGCACCAGAAATAGCCACCCGAGCACAGACAGGGAAGGAGAAGACTTGTGGCTGTGCTGTGGGGAAGGACCCAGGGACCTTGCAGAGCTCAAAGGACACGGCAGGCACGTGGAATTTGAAGGTCGTTTGTCCTCGCGAGAGCCAGGCGTTGTATCTCCCAGGCCTGTGGCCTAAGAAGTGCCCTGGTCCGGTGAAGGGGATGGCCTCAGGGTGATCACAGTCCTCTCCGCTTACACACCCTCATGTATTTCTTGTTATTCTAGTTGAGTACTGCATTCAGACAGAGGTTGCCAATAAAGTTTATTGTAGGAGCAAAGTGTCAATATCTGTAGTACCCCCCGCCGAGGGTGCTTGTAATTAAAATGCCACAGATAGTCTGGGAGAGGCATGAAAATTTGATGGCAAATTGATTTCAGGTTCATCTTGAAATTTGTCCTCAGCTGGACTCGATACTTCTGGCAGACGTGGGATGGCTTTTGTCAGGAGGGTCTGCTAGGATGAGACAGAAATGTCTTGATCTGAATATTAAATACAGCATGCTGTTTATGACAGATTATTCGTTTCGTGCTAAAACACAGGGCTCCTTCTCCTGACACATTCTTCTCCATTGAATGTGTAAGATGGGATTGCATAGATCCACTTTGCATATGAAAGGAAGTTGCATGAAAATTTGCCCGGCGCAAGAAATAAAAGAGGTTTAGGAACCCTGGCTTCGAACGCAGGGTATTCTATCCAATATTCTAAACTTAGAAGTGCTCCTTGCATCTAATTTAAGAAAGCTAGAAAAAGAATGGCGATCAAGATAGTGTAATCAACTATCGCGGCCTTAGAGTGTTTCCTCAGAATAGCATGTTACAGAAAAGGGAGAAGAAGCCATATACGTGAAAAAAAAAAAAAATCCCAACATTTAATAAAATAAATTGCTGGTTCCTGTAAACTTGCATTTATGCATCACATTAGAAAAGCCATTGTCCTTAGGTATTGTTCATGCAGAAATGCACTGTGATGATAATATAATTTTAAAGGTATATCCGTTCTCGGAATTCAATTTGGAAAAGGGTTGAGGGAAGAATAACGTTGAGTTTTTGAATGACTTCAATTTTAAAAAATGTGTTGTTCAGTTGAATTAAATCTGTTCAGGAAAACCCTGTTTACAATCTGGAACTATTTATTTGGCAATTAACCGTATTAACGTTCGAATCCGAAGCGTGCTTAGAAATGGGGTTTAAAAAAGCAGCACTCAGACGGAGCGCGTTCATTCCTTCACACAGCAAACGCGTGCGGATTCCCTGCGATGTGCAAAGCGAGGCTGGGTGACCAGAGATTTCTAGGTGGGACTTCTGTGAGAACCCCCGCCCCCCCCCCCCCATTTCAGGCCATCACGCCACAACCGCATCCGTGGCAGACGATTAATTTTTGAAACATCGAATTAGCCACGTGAAAATCTGCCCCAGCTGACTTCAAAATTAGCGAAGGAGGTTTTGTGTCATTCGTTGGGAAGCACAATTTTAAAATGGAACCAGCCACAGTTCCATCTACGTCCTGATGCAGCGATCTGTTTGGAATCACTTGCTGGAGGGGTCTAGACCTACATCTTTCTCTGTGTTACAACTCAGGCAGTCCTAAGTACTCAGGCCCATCAGCAAAAAAGAGCCCAGCATATGTTCTCAGGTCATCAAAGTCGCTCCTTTGCACATTCAGGAGATATTTATGGATCTTTTATTAGGACAGTTTTTATGGCCCAAGATTAAAAGTTAAAGTTAAATAATAAAAGTAATGAAGATGTGCCTTTGGAGGCTTCACCTAGTTTGTGTTTTCACCCGTTTGTCAAGGCCCATTGAATTTTGATGGTAGCATTAAAGACAAAAAAAACAAAAAACCAAAAGGATGCCCCGATTCATTTTTGGAAGGAGACAGGGTATGAATGAACAAGTTAATAAAATAACTTACACTCCAGAGATGCTAATTTATATCTTCTCTGTGAGTGTAAGAGACCGCTCTCTTCCAACGTGGCTCCTTTAACATTCTCAAGAAATACTGTGGGTAACGTGTGATAAAAGATTTAATTGTTTGGTCCTAGCACCTAAATGTCAAGATAGAGCATCTTCAGACCTAATCGGTATGTTTCCGAGAGAAGCCATCGGTAGAAAATAATGCTTCTTGGGGCTCATCCAAGAGTCTGTTTTAGATTCTCACGTATATCTTACTGTGAGGTTGTTCCTTTTGGACGGAGACCTTGGTTCAAATTCAAAGTGAAGTTTCCCTGTAGGGTGAATCAATGATCCAGTGGAGGCAGTAAAATAGTACAGCCTGACCTTGCACTTGGGTTGTCTATTAATTACACTGACATTTATAATACCGAGAGTGAAAAAAGAAGCGTTCTGTGGTCAAAACTGTTTCACAAATGCAGTACTTATCAGAGCCTTTTAAATGCAAATGTGTTTTCTACCTCTCTAAGAAGGGGAAAGAATGATAGTATTTTCCAAACTTGTATCTCCATCGTTTGTCACCCACCCCCACCCTTTTTTTTATTTTATATTTTACGGGACTGCCTTAAATGGAACATCCAGGGGAGAGATGAATATTGTTTTCCAAACATCTTACCACTCAGCTTCCACTTTTTTCCCCCATATGATCATTCTGTGGGACCAGCCGACTTTGGAACATCCACTGGAAAACTTGCTTTCAGCACAGGACTCTGCTGCCGGTCCCCATTCACACCACATTATCAAGATGGATCATAAGGCACATTTTTCTCCATGTAAAATATATGTGTGTGTGTGTGTGTGTGTGTGTGTGTGTGTGTGTGAGTGTGTGTATTTTTAATTCTGTTAATGGAATGACTGACAATCCCCCATTCTGTAACATCACTACAGCATTTAGGAAGACTCTTCTCTATTTACAGGTATCAGACAAAAAGAGTACTTTTCACAAACAGCAATCTAGTCCATATTGTAGAGCATTCTAAAAGGAACTGGTTATGGTGTCTTTACTACCGCACTTGCTTTGACTTTGTTCTTTAGTAATTAGATAATTACGTATAATTAGCACATTAATTATGTGCAACAGCTGCCGTTGAGTGTGTGCGTGTACAACTGCTTGGAAACAGCTTGTGAGTTCACTCTCAGACCTGAGAAATGTTTCTTCTTGGCGTGTTTTCACTAATTTTCTTTTTCTGTGTGTGGAGGCAAAGAGCAGTGCAGGGAACTAAAAAGTAACAAGGATTGTTACATATTATGAAGTTGGACGAGTGATTTAAAAAACAACAGGCACAGGATAATTTCCTTGTTATATAAACATATGGGCATAGAAAATGGATTTACATAAATAACGTTACTGTAAGTTTGCTGCCTGCCTCCCTTTTCTCAACAGGTATTGATGAGATATCGATTATGTGCCACTCACCGTGCTGGTCCTGGAAATATAGCGCACAACAAGATGGCCATTGTGTTTGAGAATCAGAGGCAGTTTTGTAATTTCCAAAAAAAAACAAAAAAAAAACAAAAACAAAAAAAAAAAAAACAAACCTTCCTGTAGTTGACTGCTTCCTGTAATGAATTTGTCACTTTCATAATTAGAAAGAAAACCGCCTCAAATCGTGTGGGAAGTTTAAGATAATTTCATAAAAAGCGTAAGGCTAGGCACATAGTAGGAGCTCAGTAAACACGTACTGAATTAAATGCAGTTATATTTACATTTGAAAGCAGCACTGGCATTAAACACCAGCTCTCTTGATATATCTGTATCCGTACCTGTATGTGTACCTGTAGATCTTCATGATTTATCTGGCCTTTCATTCATCTCGCTGGAAGTTCCCCTGGGGAGGGACGATGATCTGCACATGGCCTTTCTCCAAAGACCTCTGTTGACACCACTCAGGCTCCATCTCTGGCCAGACCCGGCAGTGTTTAGGCGAGGTGGAAGGCGTCCATGCACCCTATCACATCATGGTGTCTCCCCATCTCCCCACCCGTCTCCCTCGGCCACCTGCCTTCGCACCTGCCAGACTCCCCCATGCCTGCACGTTCAGCTCTTCAGTAATAGATTCTTCCATAAAGGTGGCTTTGCAGAGGGCAAAGTATCCTCCCACAAGTAAGTCAGCACATTCACTTGAGAGAGAGAGACAGAGACAGAGAGAGACAGACGGAGAGAGAGAGACAGAGAGAGAGAGAGAAAGAGAGAGGAAAGAATAAAACACCAGTCTTGGCATCCCAGCAAGATAAAAAGACGCCTGATGGTGAACCATCTTTGCCCAGCAGGAAATTTTTGCTTTGATAGGCCTCTCTCTCTCCCTCCCTCCCTCCCTCCCTGCCCTCCAACCCCCCTGTCTTTCATTAAATTTTTTTTTTTTACAAATTAAATAATACCATGTGCTTACCACAATCTGTGACACCATGCAAATGAATAGCAAGAAAATAAGTTCATGCCATCGCCCTTTCTTTCTGCAGTCCTCGAGCTGTCCCCGTAGCCCACTGACCATGGCTAACAGTCCACCAGGAGTTTCTCTGAACTCTTCTGTCCTTTCTCTGCCACCTTTCTCTGAGCTCTTCTGTCCTTAAAGGGACATCTGCTGCAAATGTAGGAAAGGTTTTCTGTTTGCCTTTACGAGAACCCTCCCCCGTATGTACCCTGCACTGCCTTCTGCTTATCTCCCTGACCAATACATCCCAGACGTCCCTCCAGGTCAGCAGATAAAGAGCTAACTCATTTCTTCTAATAGCTGCATAATATTCCATAGTGTGGATATTCTATGATTTACTGCAATTGGACCTCCATCTACGTTACATTCTCATGTTCATAGCTTTCTGGACATTTGGAAGCATTTGAGAAAATTGACATCATCTCTGTAAACTTACTCCTGTTCCCTCGAGAACGTCCGGATATCGAGACTGTCCTGCACACTTGACTTGTATGTGCACTCGTGTTCCCCAAACGTCGTTCTCCGTCGCGTCATCTCCTCAGATTCCTCTGTGCCCCTTCCTCCCTGCCTGCAGAATATATATTTTTTTGCACAGGCAAAAGTCCAGCCGAAAGAATACTTATTTAGCATAATTTAAACATGAGGGTTTTCTAATGCCACTTCCATTTAAATAATTCAAAAATCCGTTGCAAGGTGTCTGAATACTCTGGGAAGAGAGCTGTTAATGGATATATCATCGAGGCTGAAGACGTGTTCTTCTGTCTGCAGTTGAGAAGAATGAGGAAAAGATCGAGATTAACATTGTCATTATTCGTGTTATGATATCTGAGTTCCCCGCTTGCTGCTTTCTGGAGGCATGGGTCTGATTTCTTGAGAAATAATTTCACCCCTCTTTAGGAATGGTGAATTTCAAGGGGTTTTAATTTTAACTGCATTATTTGTTTGCTTTATGTATTATTTGAAGTTATATGGGAAAAGTGTTACGTGCGTTTCTTATTTATGAAATCAGGGCAACCGTCCTTCAGATTTGAAGCAGAGATTTCAGAATATTAAAATCTTGGACTGCATCTATAGCAACGTGAATGATTCTTCTGAAATTGACATATCAAGGAGCTTCTCATCTATTATTAAATTACCTTTTCCTCAAACAAAATATTTATCAGATGTAACGTGATACCCAAATTCCTTTACTTGCCAAACTAGAAGCTATGACACACACACACACACACACACACACACACCCCTTCATTCTTGCATTCTTGGTTTCCTACTGTATTTTAACATTTTAAGCATCCACCGAAAAGTAATAGAATGAGCAATAGAAAATCGCCGGAATTGAAATTATTTCCAGCTATGTTTAAATATGAATGTCTTGTTCGACTCTTAGCATATGTATTTATGGCTGTGTGATATCATTATGTCACCATAATGAATGTCTGCTGAATTATGTGGGATTCAACGGGGGATACAAATGGATTTGAATTCTGTAACTGTCATGCTGTGGTCCAAAGAGGATGGAAACTGAAATATCCCCCTGCATTAACACATCTGTCAAGCGTCCTCAGCACGCTCTGTGATTCTTGTCTGTTGGAAGTGGGGAAGGTTCGGCTGGAGAAGCCTGTGCCCCGAGTACATGTTGTAACAGGTGTCAAAAGGCAAACACAAGTCACATTACGGTTCTGCTTAATTTGCTTTGGGTTTGCTTTACTTTGGATTAAGAACAGTGTTGTGTAGCTTCCCCCACCCCGCTTCTTGTTCTGAATGCCTAATTTTAAATGAAGTGACTAGCATACCTTATTATTTAGTCTTAATTGTATTAGTGAGTGAGCATATGTGTGCAGAGTGTGGAGACAGAGTGAAAAGGGAAGGAAGAGTCTGGAGTTTGAGTCCCAGTGTCTTCCTTACTAGCTGTCTGCCCTTGAACCAGGTAATTAGACTTTCCTCAGGTTGCCTGGGAACAGATAATAATAGGTACTTTCCGATATTCTTGTAAGATTCACGTGCAATATACATACAGGGTCTAGAAGTGCCTGTTAAATAGGAGCTTAATATGTGATACTTGGCATTGCTATTTCTGCTGTAGTTATTGTGATTCATGTTATCTTTATATAAAACACAGTTCCGTAGGAGTAAGTTTTCCATTTTTACACGGTAGAGACTTATCATTTTAGTATTAGTGGCACATGTTTGCTGAGCACCTAGGTTTCATTCATTTAAGAGGTATTTACTGAATGCCCACTATGTACCAGGCTCTGTGTCAGACCCTAGGGGGACAGTGGCCGGCTGCAGCTGGCAAGCCCCCACCCTGGCAGGAGTGCTTTGCAGAGAAGTGGATACGGATCCCCACTGGCCAGGAAGAAGGATTCTGGTCAAAAGATGAGTGTGTCCCTACCTTCAGAGAGATGTGTCCCTTGCCCGAGTCCATCAAGGCTTTGGCTTCAAGACAGGACTTCCCTCAATAGGGCGGCGGTGACGGACTGCGTCCCCGGTGTGGCTGCTTTCAGTGGACACGTTCGCACTGCTCTGTGGCCTGTGAGTCCTACCTGGCCCTTCCCGAGCGTGGGAAGAGGTCGCTGCGCCGAGCAGGCATCAGCTGACAATGCTATCACTGTCTGCTGTGCTGAGTTTCAAACCCCTCAGCAAACTGGTTAAATCCAAGTTTTGCTTAGTCGTCTTTCCAGTTAAATCTCATCAGTTAGATCATACGTAGGGTTGTTGTGTCTGATGTGAGACTGCTCAGCTCTCCTTACTAGCTGTGTGGCTCTTATGCCTCCATTGTCTCACCCATGTAATGGGGATCACATTATAACTGACCTCATCAAATTGTAAGGATTAAAAGGTTTTGTTTTTTTAATGCTTATTTATTTTTGAGAGAGAGAGAGAGCACGAGCAGAGGAGAGGCAGAGAGAGGGAGACGCAGAACCCGAAGCAGGTTCTAGTCTCTGAGCTGTCAGCACAGAGCCCGTTGTGGGGCTCGAACTCACGAACCTCAAGATCACGACCTGAGCCGCAGTCGGACGCTTAACCGACCGAGCCACCCAGGCGCCCCAGGATGAAAAGTTTTAAGTGTTAAAGTGCTTCTGTAAACGTAGGGTAAAGTGAGGGCCACGTGGCTCTTCTCTTGCTCTTTCTTATTTTTAGCAGTAAGTGCCTTGTTGTGTGAATATTCAACCTTAGGATGCTCGTTTTTATCATTTTTTTGCCTTTACGCCACCCTCTGTGTCTCCCCTTCCCCACACCCAACCCCTCTACTAACTAAGGTAAAACATACTAGCAATTTCATAAGTGCCTTCCGAAAGATTTTTTACCCTCGTATTTTACGTGTCTCCTACATACGGGTGTACACGCACATATATATCCAGATATGTATTGGGGCTTTTGAGAGGTCGCCTTTCTGGTAGTTTTGCTTGATTGCACACGGACTCCTTCTTTGCATGCTGTTCTGTATCTTTCTTTTCTCGTCCAACTATAGCATGATACTCCATGATGCAGACATACCATGATTCATGCACTTCTGCATACTGAATGTGTTAAAGGGCATTCATTTGAATTCTAAAGGTTTCTGCCTGCGCTCCCACCTGGCCTCAAGTGGGGAGACAATGAGCATCTTTGTTCATAGACTGATGCTTTTATTTCTGTGGGATGGATTTCCAGGTGTGGGATTGCTGGGCCAGACTCTACATTTGTAAAATGGATTTTTATCAATCTAATGGATTGTGCTGAAGAGAGCCAAAAATCTTGATAGAAACAGTCAACTGAGAGCAAATTTTTTAGATGTAAAAGTGGATGGTAATTAAGAGAACACACATTAAAAAGAGTCATTTGACCAGCATAGCACAGTATTAATTGATTTTAATGTCTGGAAGTTGTTGGATTCCAATTTTGGGGGATGAAGAAGCAGGTGGGAAGGCCACGAGTTATGCACACCTATTTTGCACCCGGTATTAGGAAGTAGCTAGCTTACCATTGGCTCCTATTTTTTGTAGAACAGAACTTTTTCATGGAGAAGAATGGCCTGTGATGGAGATGCTGCTGGGGAAGCCAGCCTGGGGGAACATGGGAGAGACAGAGCTAGTTATGAGGCACGGTCCAAGTTCACGTTCTGGTGTTACTGTCTACCGGCCGAGCAAGATTGGGCGAGTCATCCATCTGCTGTTCAGGCCTCCTTTTTAAAAACTGGACTGAGTTCTTCTATTTGTGTGACAGGGCTGTCATGCAGGTTAATAGATTAAATGTATTAGTATATGTAACACAGACTCTGAATAAGTGTTACCCAAAGAATGGGAGTCATCATATTGGTTTTCCAATTATTTTGTTGGTATTATTAAGATGCCTACCTTTAAGAGTTCTTCTCAAAGTATTAGGTAGTGTTGAATCATTGCTTTAAGGGAAAAAACCTCAGGGCACCTGGGTGACTTAGTCTGTTAAGCGTCTGACTGTGTATACTCAGGTCATGATATCACTGTTGTGAGATCGAGCCCCACATCAGGCTTTGTGCTGACAGTGCAGAGCCTGCTTGGCATTCTCCCTCTCCCTTTCTCTCTGTCTGTCCCCTGCTCTCTCTCTCCCCTCTCATTCTCTCTCGAAATAAATAAACATTAAAAAAATAAAAGAACGTCACTTTTTAAAATATTATAAGCCCACATGAAAATGCAATTTACCCTGAATTCTGCATCTCTGAAAACTGGTGTGTGTGTGTGTGTGTGTGTATGTGTGTGTGTGTGTGTGTGTGGCTGGTGGTGGTTAGTTTGTAGGGGATGTGGATATTTGTCTGTGTTTTATTGATGTGTATATAGTTTGGGTATTGGAGATGGGGAAAGCGAGCATTTGAAACCCACAGCAAATTATGCAAATTTCCAAGGACCTGAGGTTCGGAGAGGTTAAGTACTCTGCCAACAAGTCGCCTTGTGGTGAGTGGTAGTGTGGGTTACAAACCAGCGGCTGTCTATGTCTGAGGCCCGTGTTTTTTCCCCACAGAGGAGACCAGAGGAGAAGGGAAGACATAAAAGGCATTTTCCAATATTCAGAAGTTGTTCTGAGATTCACTCGTCCTTTCCATGCTGTCTTGGGCAAGGCAGGAAGTAGATTCACGAGACCTGGAAGGAGCTGAAATATGAGGGTTGGAGCAACAACTCAGGAATTCTGGTTAACTCAAGATAGCATTCTGATTTATTGAAGGCCCACTCTGTATTACAGAAAAACAAAAACTTTATTCTTTGAGTGTCTCTGAGACCTAGCTTCTTCGAACCAGTCCCCTCCATTCGCATTTCTGGAAGTTTCCCTCTGTGCGGAAAGGCGATAACTCACCCAGCCCCTGAGCTCTGCCTGTAATCTCTTCTTCTACTCCGATGTCACTCTTCTTTGCCTTCTTCAGAAGCTATTATATGACCTCCAGATTTCTCTTTGACTCCCTGTATTACCATTAGAAGACATCTACACTGGGAAATCGCTCAGTTCCTGTTTTTGATTAATATTTTATCAGCCGCAAGAGGAAATGGTATTCTATAGCAACACTAATAAGTAATTGAGCAGATGAGATGCTCCTGCTAGCTTTGGTAAAAAGTACAGGCAAGGTTACAAGTCGAGAGCTCAGGATAATAAAGTCAGGTGTCTGAATCGAATATCTGATAGGGTTAAAATATAATGCTGGTACGAGCAGAAATCAAGAGCGAAATCCTGTTTTGAGCAGTGGCTTGCCGATCTGTATTTATTGACTATAGTAATAATAATGGTAAGAATTACTACCTTCATTTAAAGCCGCATATCTAAACCAAAGGGCCCAAACTGCTAATTTTGTAGTGTTTAATATATACCATTATGTATAAGTTCAAGGTGATTGAGTAGACAGCTACAGACTGGATACGGTAGCCCCCAGCAGATGCTGAGAATCCCACTCACCCCGCTGTATTCAGACGGTTCTAAGAGAGAGGAAGCAGCAGAGGCATCAGTAATAATACCATCCGGTAATTACTGAATCATAAATGTTTGGGGAGCTGAAGGTCACTGGCTTAGTAGCAACCCTAGTCTGTCCTTGTGCATTTTAAATGCTTGTATTCTATATCCGGGTGGTGGTGTTTTAATTCCCACCGGACAGTCTGAATGGGGGGGGGGGGGAAGAGCTATTTTTACATAATATATTTTCTTCATCATGGGTGAAAAGACTTTTTTGTTTTTCATAACGTGATGGCCTTCAGTAAGTGGAAATGACTTTAGCACATCACAGCCCGTCTTCTTTATAGAAATACGTTACGTGTTCCTTCATACATGGTGTCCAGCATGGGGGCGTCTGATTTATGGGAACATGACCCTCGGGGGCATCAGGAAACAGCTGCATGCACATTCCCTGCAGGTGGCCAGGCTCTCATGAGAGGCCCAGAATACAGTCAGGAACGGGAGAGTGTGGGCAAGAAATTGCAGGTAAGAACACAGCACCTCTGTAAGAAATACCAGTGGTTTTTTTTTTTTTTCTTTCCTTGAGTATTTTATTCACATTTGCTAGCATACTCAAGCACAATTCACTTAGGTCTGTATTTCTTGTGTTTCACACGGGAACTTTCATTAAATTGTGGCAATTCCAATTTGCGTGGTTATCAAGTCAACATCAAATAACGTGAACTGTGTTCTTAGCCTGTAAACCTCACTTTGTAAATCTCTGATGCACTTGAGTTGATTGCCTTCTTTGGGCTTCCTTCTCTTTATAAAGTTACCATTTTTATTGCTAAGGTACTGTTATTGTTGGTTTTTAAGGGAAACTGTCATAACCACACCTGCCGTGGGAACCAGACATTATGGACAGTGCAGCCGTGTATGATCTTTTTGTTGCTGTTGTTTAAAACTATTTTCCATCAGGTGCTTCCTTCTCCATCTCTCTTCATTATAATCCAACTTAATTAGTAAAATTTAATTGTTTCTGCATTTGTCACTTAGCTAATGAATTATTAGCATTTTAAGAAATAATATGTAACGTCTATTAACGGAGGTTAAAATACACGGGTTGCTTAATGTCTTCTGATAATACGCATTTTTTTAATAGAAAGCCAAATAGAAAATATTTGCCTGCAAGACATGGTTCTTGTGGTTCTTATTTTATAATCAGAATTGAGGCGCAAAATGCTTTGGAGCCTCCAGCACATTTTGTAGGGAGCATTGATGAAGAAAACCCCTTTTCTCTCTTTTTAAACAATCTTCTCTGCCCCTTGGACCCAAGAGGGAGCAAGGGCAGCGGTGTGGTGGAGAGAGACTTTTGCTGTCCGGAGCCTGGAGCCAGGGGCAGACCCTGCTTCAAACAACTCGTCCTCTTCTTCTCCCAGTTCGTCCCCAGCCAGTTCGATCCTAGTTGTGGTGTCTCTGACCCAGGGCGTCCACGGTTTGAGAGTCACCCGAAGCTTTAGGAAGATCAGCATTGCTTTAAGAAAAAGGTCTGAGGGGGGGAAAAAAAGTGTAATTCTTTTCCTTCCAAACGGAGATATAAAAATCATATAAGCATGATTTATCATTTGATTGGAACATTATATTTTATGGTCGTAAAACACATGTATCATCTGATCTGCCTCTGACATCTAGTAGGCCATTCTGCCTCTTATAATTTTGATGAAAGAGCATCCATAGCAGTATGTTGGTGCATCCACGGCCCTGGTCATTAACGTGTTGTTCTGGAGCTAGCTGGAACAGAGGAGTGGGCTCAGAGCACCCAGAGGAGGGGCCCCATTCCATCAGTCCTGGAAGGGGGCGGGTGGAAGGAGAGAGAAGTAGGCATTGCTTCGGGCTCCTGCTGATCTGATGGCCTTGAAGGTGCTGGTGGTTCTGGATCCTTCCACTAGGAAGCATGGCGGCCCTGAGACATCTTTCCTGTGACCGTCATGAACAAGGATGCCAGTGCACGGGCTCTAATGCAAGTGGCTCGCCGAAGGTACACGTTGAAATGGGAAAGGTCCCAGCAAGACTGGATAATATGCAGACAGAGTGCAAAATGAAAATGTGAGGCTCCAGCAAGGGACAGAGAAGTTCATCTTTCCTCTCCTGGGCCCACCACCCCAATCTTGGGCGGACAGGTATCCCCCAAATGATTGCAACCTTCACTGTGGGACACACTTGGGACCTGGTTCAGGGTGCACACAAGTCTGTTTCTCCAGTCACCAGCCCGGTGCACTAGGGTCCTGCCAGCCCAGGGCTGGGGAGGACTGCAGGCTTTCGTGACCTCCATCCTTTCCCCCAGCCTTGCCTAGGCCCCGCCAGGAATGCAGGGCAACAGGGGGGAGGCCGGTGTCCCTGCTGAGGAAACCTAGGCTGAAGGTGACAGTGGTCTCAAGGTGTACGGGCTGAGAGGGAAAGGCTGGCTTGGCCCAAGGTGCCAGTGGGCAGAGAGCAGGTGGCTGAGAATCCATCCTAGCTGGGCAGTGTTGGGGGCGGGGCAGACAGACACCTGAGCCGAGACTCTCAGGCCCCAGCACCTGCTCCTCTGTTCCGCCAGACTTCACTCCCAAAGCACAAACTCAGACCTAAAGTTGTAAGAATTACAGCATAGTGAGTGCCGAGCTCTGAGCCCCAAGCACGGGGCCCTGCGTCACCGCACCGGCCCTGGGTCCCAGGAAAGCTCACTCCCGCGCAGTACTAATGGGGAGCGTTTCCAGATCACGGCTTCCGGGAGGCCAAATCACAAGCTTGTGAATTGAACGGAAAAGCTTTTGATGAAAACTGTAGTATGTGGTCTCTTCTTATTTCAAAGTGAGTTTGAAGCAAATCAAAACGCGAGCCCCTCCTGCTCTTGGTGAGGTTCATGTGTAAACATTTGTCAAAACACATGGCGACTCTATGCTTTAAATGGATGCAACTTATTATATGTAAATGATACTTCAACAAAGTTGATTTAAGAAGACAAAACAACGAAAAAAACCAAAACCCTGCTCTGTAGGGATGAAAGACTGCAGGAACTGAGGACAGCATTGACTCAAGTTGGTGGCAGGAGTGTCTTTTCCATCTGGTTTGTATCCCCTTGGATTGAGCAGTTTTTACCGCGTTTAACCGTGTATGTGTCAGTCCCGCTGTGCACCTCCCAGCAGGCTGGGCCTTTACAAAGTGTGTTATTTCATTGAATCTTTGTAATAACCCAACGCAGGGGGGTTACTCTTCAGTGCACTGGTCTTCGGTCGGGGTGGTTTTGCTTGCCACGGGACATTCGGCACTGTGTAGAGACATATGAGGTTGTCGCCTCTGGGGCTGGGGGGCGCTGGAGGGAAGGTGCCGCTGGGCGTCTTGAGGGTGGAGGCCAGGGATGCTGTTACACATCCTAAACGCACAGGAAGGCCCCCACCACAAAATGCCAGCGGTGCCCATGTCGAGAAACTCTGCTGTGTCCCACTGTGAAAGATTCAAGGTGGTTACGTCGTGGGACTAGGAACTGGGAGGGGTGGAGATGTTAACACAGCCCACTGCCATTTCCATCTCGTTTACTAGGCGTAATTAGCAAAGAATTAACAGCCGAAGATTGCTCTCACCAATGCCTACCTAGAAAGCCCTCTTATTCAAGGTGCTAATTAGAGTGTTTTGTTGCCAGTAAAAACAAGAGTCAGATTTCATGATTGATTCATGATCATTTTAAAATTAATGCTGCTATTATCATACAAAGTAGTGGTAAGTGGAGGTAAGAGAATTTTTGCTTTGGGATACTAAGTCAACATTACAGTAAACACACAGCAAACCCATTTATCTCGGGCTTAATGCTTTGTTGTTTCTTCTAAGCATTTCTTAGGTGCCTTTGGGCTTTTTAGCATTCTTTGGCAGTCGTAATTTATTAATTGATTTTTAAATTTGGCTTGCTAAAATGAACTTTAGTTAGGGGTTTGAGGAGAATGAAAAGGCCTGTGTGTGTTTCAACGGCTGAGTGTTCCTGTCCAGCGTTGGGGATCCGCAGAAGCCAGACAACCTGGGGACCAGGCGGTGTCTGAGGCTCCCAGCTTCCTCACATTGCGGACGAAGAGTCAGCCGCTTAGACAAGGTCTTTCCATCGTATAAATTTCACTGAAAATCAGTGATACTGAGTGGCTCTTCATCAAATGCATCTTAACAGCCTCCTCGAGGTGAGTGGGTCTGTTGAACTACTTGGCACAGGGGTTCTTAGGTTTGTTTTGTTTCTGTTTTGTTTCATGTTCGGTTTGCTTGTTTTGTTGTTCTGTTCCCTGGCAGGCAGGCAGTCTGAATACGACTTCTCAGAATGGTTTTAAGTGCATACTGTAACATACCTGGGAGTCTAAAGGCCACCAGCTATCCTGAAACACAGTTCTGTGCGCTGCCGAGGCACGTGTTGAAGCAAAACCAACACGCGATGCTAGTCGCAGCTTCAGAAATCTCTCTCTGTTAAGAGTTTTGTGGCTGTCTCCACGTGGAGATCTGAAATTATTCCCCCTGTGAAATTCAGCCAGACAAGTTCTGCATCTAGCTGCTGATCCAGATAGCGATGATGATAATTTTTAATATTGTAGACTGCTTATACTATTCTGTACTACTCAAAATGCTAAGCATTTTGCAGCACGCTATCTCATTTAACCCCCCTACCGGTCCACAGGCAAGAAAACAGGCTCAGACACTCACCATCCAAGTTCCAAACCTGTGCACACTCTTAATCCCCTCCCAGTTAATCGTCTCACTTTCATTACTGTGGATGGCATTTCCATTTGGCGTGATTCTTTGGAGTTTCATGTCTCATGAGTCTTGGTGTATGTTGGGTGGAGATACTTCGTGGGTTCTCACAATGCTGGTAGCCAGAAATTAGGCAAACTAAAACAAAGATCTCAATTTGGCTTCCCAGGCTAAATGTAAACTTGGACATTTAGCAATTCTGGGAATTTGCCTTGAGGGACAGCAAAAGCAAGGACAGAATCATCACTCTCCAGGATGGATCATTTCATGAGTGTTTTCCTCTTTGTTTTTCCTGAGGATGACACTGGAGGGAAGCCCTTTCCCAGACCTCCCTTCGGTCAGGATGGTTCCAGTGTTTAAATTCTGCAGCCTGTTTGTTGCAAATAATAAAACATGTGATTATGGATATTACTGTCTTATCTAAGACATCATTATCTCACTCCCCAAAACTAATGTGTGTTTTGCTCCCAATTCTTCTAATTTTTCCCAAATGGGTGAAGTTGGATAATCAGAAAACCTGCCAATGAAAGCAACTCTGTCAGTCTCTTCTTGTCCAGACCTACTTGCTCTCATGAACTCTCCGGGCAAAATCAAGTAATGGATTTCAGTTTAGGTTGCACATGTAGGTGTTCCTTGGGACAAAATTACAGCAGAATACACGTGAGTGTTCAGCAGCTGATTTCAAAGAGACATGGTCTAAGTCTGGATTTACTGTGATGCACATTTATGTTTTCAAAACATATTGTCCTTTCCTCAAATGAACAAAGCACGGCCGAAATAATGCATTCATCTATCAGCCTTTCAGTCCCCAGGTCAACCACGGAAAGAATGTTTTGCAGACGTTTACCATGGGTAACGCTAGGCCAGACCTGTCTTAGTGGTCAGTCAAGGAATCCTGGAATTTTTTTGTGACTCACCTATCCAGAGAGGCTTCCTGAGGTTATTTTGTTTGACGAGAAAGTGTTGTGAAGTGTGAAATGCCCAGCACAGTACTATAAATTGTGGGTGTACACATTAAATACTTTAAAAAGATATGCTTGCAATGCAATCAAATTAATACATGCTAATCAAAAGAACACTTCAAAGTGCAAAGAGTGTCAGTCAAAATGCTCATTGCCCTCCCACCCTGCACCTTTCAAAGAAAATGACCTTGAACTCTGGCACTGTCTGTTAAACTTGGATTTAAGTCGGAATCACAGTCCTGCAGAGGTGCTTGTTAGAAATGCAGATTTCCGTATTCCAGTCTGGATCTTTTGAGGCAAAATCTCCTGGGCTTGGGACTTAGCTATCTCCTTTTTCAGATCTCACCAGGTGGTTCTGTGGCCATGCTGAGATAAAACTTGGGGAGATGAGGGGCATTCCATTTAGACACCTCCATGAAGAAATGGGTGGGCAATTGATACAAGTGCATATCCTGGCTTAGCCTGTTTAATTTTCTTAAGAGGATATTAATTGTCCCTCTGTTCATTTGGTTGCCAAATGCTCATGGGCTCTGCCCATATTTGGCAACAGAGAATATCCGCACTGGCAGTTCTTGCCAGGGGTTATAACTTCAGGTCCCTGCTCTGCCACATCGATCAAATGTTTGCTGCACTCACTGAGCATCCATCCATCCCATTTTATATTCTAAAATTTGTCTTCGAAACAGACAAGATCACCAGGACACAGGATACTTGAACCACATGGTTTGGACTCAAAACTGGTTGTCATTATCCGTCTACTCTTTGTGGAAAATGAGCCAGGGAGAGGGGCTGATGTAAAGCGTGCCTTTCCTCTGGCAGGCTGTTGGTTTCTTGGGGTCGGTGAGCACCAGTTTGTGGACTGTGGGTGAGGCAGTCCTGGACCGGGTGGCCCCAGTGGCAGGGAGCTCTTTGCCTTGTGACCCAGCATTTGGCCCTTCCCCCTTTTTGAACATACAGTGGGCTCTGTCCTCATCCTGTACATTGGTATCTGGGATTCCAAATGAATCGGTAGCAAAGCGAATACGTTTTCTAAGAGATTTTCTAAGGTGAGCTTGAAGGCTTCTAGTGGGAGACTTCTAGTGAGGTAGGATCATGGGTCCTTCTGAACGGCAGATCTGTGGTTCTTCTGCTTGGAAGTTGCCCTTTGTCCACATTATCTCCCCCTCGTCCTTGGGTCTCAGCTTCAATGTTACTTCTTCCGAAAGCCTTCCTTGGTCTTGGAGAATGAAGTTTGATGCTGCTCCTGAACATTCCCTCAGAATTTTCTAGATCCCCATTGCTGTTAGCGTGCTTGATCATCCTATTTGTCTATGTGTCTGTCTTCTCCAGGAGCCCCACTAAGGGCAAGTGTGCATCAATGTTGTTAATAGCTGGACTCCCCAGGTGTGGGTGTAAGGCCAGATACCAAATAGTAGCACTACAAATATTTGCCCAAATTAAAAGGTGAACACTAAGAGAGTTCTTAGCAAGAGGGATGTAAGCCAGCGTTCTAATTCAAGTCATACTGGGAAAATGGATATGAGAATTGTTGAATCCCTGAGTTAGAAGGAATTTAGAATTAACCAGCTGGTTTTTATCTGCAGTGTGGACATCCTAGAGGTATTGGTGTGTGCCCTGGGGCAGGAAGCTTGCCTTTTCTGAGGCTGCTCCAGTATCAACAATGAAAACTGCTGTCTTCCTCAGGATTAAGTCAACCGGTCAGAACAAATAGGCTTGCACAGCACCTGGCGCAGTATAGGTGTTCAACAAACACTAGCTGTTCTTTGTCACTATAAATCCTGCTTGTGTTTTGAAATCCTGAGGCCTCCTTGACACAACCCACGAAAAGCCCTCAAGAGACTCATGGTGAAAGTCGACGATTGTATTTTCCCTGGAGACTCCATTTTGATTTAGATCTCCACAGCATCTAATCTCTACCAGTAAAAAAGGAAAATTTTGAAAATGAGAGTTTTGGCATGATTGGACCCAGGGGTGGAAGAGGACAAGGCCAATGGCCAAAAACACAAAAAAGCATCCCGGAATCTTAGAACAGAGCACCGGTGGGGGGCTGATGGCCCTAGACGGGTGCCACTTGTCTCTACCCTTTGGTCTAAACAGTAGTTATCTCAAAAGCACTTATTTGGGAGAATGCCCTACAGTATTGCTTTATGTTGTGACTATAGATAGACACCCCCAAGTTCATGTCAACTACAGAAGTTGCAAAGCTAGTTTATGTCTCGTTCTTTCTCTCTTTCCCTGTGTTGAGACAGCCCTCTATGGAGCTTGTCTGCACACCACGAGCACAGGCCTCAGACAGACAAGGTCTGTTCGGGGAGATAACATCACCTTTCACTTCTGCCTCTGCCGTCAGAATCTGAGTGGTCGGTGACGGAGACCGAGGCTGGATTAGGTTCCCCCCTAGCCCCCTTGCTGAGTCCGGGAGATGGATGGTATGGGGAATCACTCCCTACTTTGTCCGTCTCCGTGTCCTAGAGCAGCCCCAGCGGAAGCTAATGGTAGGACTCCGTTTCTCCAAAGAGGAGTCAGGACAGGAATGCGGTGTGCGGAGAGAGCCCTGCCCTCTCCCCGCCTTGAAACTGAGGGCGAGGAGACCTTATCGGCCCCGCGGGAGTGAGACTTCATCTGGGTCTGATGCCGCAGACGTTTGGATCACTTTTGAAGCGAAGGCCTACCTCGCTGGCGTCCTCATTCAGGTTGTTGTTCAGTAAGGGAGGTTGATGTGATCTCCTCTTCCCTGGAACCATGACGCATATGGGCTTCGCTCCGGCGTGCCTTCAGCGGTTCCGACACGCGACTTCCTTTGGCGGCTGTGGCAGACAGAACAAGATCAGACGTGGGCTGGAGGCAGCCCACCTCTACTGGGTCCGGGCGGTGTGATCTCGAGCGAGGATTAGGCTTTCTGGGACTCAGTTTCCTCACTGGTAGGGTGGGGATGGTTGGTTGAGAGTCGGTCGTGAATTCCTGCGGCAGAGTGCCCGACGCAGTGCCTGGTGAGTACTGAGCATCCCGTAGGTGTCAGCTCTCCACAGCCTTGGTAGCCGCAGCGGGAGCCCTGACGAAGTCACTCGGTGTTTGGAGCTAGCATCTGGGAAGCGCCTACCCCTCTGCCTTGCATCCAGCGGGCCTTCGTCAAAAGCTGGCTCGTGCCGCCGTTGTGAAGTTTGAAACACGCGCCGCGTGATCTCGAGTGTGCCTTTGGGCGACGTTCTCTCCCAGGGCGCATGCCTGCATCTGGAAACCTCATTGGGTATTATTTGGCACCGTTCTCCCTTCTGTCCCACCTAAATTAAGCTTTTACTTTAAGTGTCTTCTCCGTCGTGGGACTGTGTGTTCTCACCGACAGTGGATTTCAGGGTCTGAGGTCCTCAGCTGAATGAGTTCACGATGGCTTTCCAGAACGAGGGTGATCAAGTCCCGTGGGGAAGCTGCCCCCGGTGGGCCCAGGTGGCCGGCTGGTCGGGGAGGTTGCAGCCTTTTGTCCTTTGACCAATCGGCCGCGCACGTGACCCTTGAGTGCAGCTGTGCGTTCACTCCCTTCTTCAGGCTCGCTCTGATTCTTTTCCCTTCCTGCAACCTCCCGCTGCCAGTACACATCCCGGCGCGCACAGCGGCCGAGGACAGTGCCTTTGGAGCCCGCTCCGCTAGTGCAACCTCACCCAGACCAGGCTTGTACCTGCCTAGCCTGCTAAGGCCTGGCTTCCCAGGCCTGTGATCGGGATGGGGAAGGGAGAGGAGGGGAGGCTGATGACATGATGAGGGAGAGGCTTACGTGTATTATTTTTTCTTAATTTCCCTGTCTCCGTAGTGTGGTCAGGGCGCTCATTGTGACAAGAGAAGCCTTTTGTTGAGCACTTGCTGTGTATTAACTGCAGGCTAGGGCTTTCAAATATCCGTGTCCATCCTTCGTTCCTTCCTTCCTTCCTCCCTCCCTCCCTCCCTCCCTCCCTCCCTCCTTACCTCCCTCCTTCCTTCCCTCCTTCCTTCCTTTCCTCCCTTCTTCCCTCCTTCTATCCTTCCTTCTTTCCCTCCTTCCTTCCTTCCTTCCTTCCTTCCTTCCTTCCTCCCTCCCTTCCTCCCTCCCTCCCTCCCTCCCTCTCTCCTTCCTTCCATCCTTCCCTCCTTCCTTCTTTCCCTCTTTCCTTCCCTCTTTCCCTCCTTCCTCCCTTCCTTCCTTTCTCCCTTCTTCCCTCCCTCCCTCCCTCCCTCCCTCCCTCCAAACATCCCCCCTTCTGGCATTGCATCCATCCATCTGTCTGTCCATGCATTCACCATCTGTCTATCCATCTATAAACTAACTTAATCCTTAATCCCAAAACACCCTGGTGATACGTGGTGTACATCTCCAGGAGGGTAGTCGGAAGGTTAGGAAGATATAACCTGACCTAAGATAGGGCTGGCTTTCTCCCTGACTATGGATGCTGAGCCCATACCTGCCATACCTGCTGCCTTTCAGCCCGGCCAGCTGTGGTTGTTGTCCTCATCCTCCTCATCACCGTTGTGACTCATTTTTTCTCTTGCTGCCATGCCGGGGCTAAACCACGTCACTTGCAGCTAGAAATACACCTGCACGTTAAAGCCCGTACTCATGCACAAGCAAGGGTGGGGCGTTCAGTTATGCTGTGTTACGGTTCTTTGGGAACTGGGGTTTACCTGGGCCCCTATTGCCACAGTGCACGTGGGGGTGAGGGACAGGCAGAGACCGAGCTGGGTTGCCTTTTGAGTGGTGAGGAGGCCGGGTCAGGACAGCTGGTTTTGCACGAGCTCGGAGGGACGATGAGACTCGTCGGCCGCGTGAGCGCACCCCAGAACGGCAAGCCCTTGGCCTCGGCCTCCCGCAGAACGCTGTCCCAGGCGCAGGTCGGGGCTTTCTTTCCCACTGCAACCACACTGCTCTCTCTCAGCAGCCTGCTGATAATCAGTAAATGCAATTCACCTTTCCCCCCAATTCCTGAAAACGGAAAGATGAGGGTTGAGTTGCAGGGCACATCAGGAACACGGTCTTCCTGGGACGTGGAATCTTGAGCTGCGCGGATGGGGGATGTTATTTTATTTGGGAGAATGAATTTAAGTTTGGCAGTTACCTGAAAGAAAATTAAGTTGCTGATTGCAAGTCGAATTCTCTGGCCTTCGAAGAAGAAGATAGATTGTAATCTTTAATTAATCTATCACTCACACCAAAAAAAAAAAAAAAAAAAAAAGAAGAAGGAGGAGGTAGGGGTGGGGTTGGGGGGACCCGTTCCTGTCGCATGTGTTTCGGGCGGCCGGGCCCGCACCGGGAAGGCCAGATGGCGGTACAAGGCCACCACCGCCAGCGCGCTGTGCGTTCACTTTTGTTGAGCGTCGTCTTCATCCTCGTCGTGGTGTGAGGGTCCAGGCGCGGTGTGCGTGCTCCCACCGCAGGCTCGCCCGCTGTAATGAAGACAAACGGACTCTAAAGATGACCTTTCCGTGCCTTTGTCTGGAGCCGGTCCCTCTCCTTAACTGAGCACCTTTCCGGCGAACACGCTCTGAACTCTTGAACCGCTCACTCCCTTCCCCGAGCTTATCGCTCAGGCTGCCGTGTATCATTATATGGCTCCGAAGACTGTGTTTCCTACGTCTGACACGGAGATAGAATCTTTCATAACCCTTTACTAGTCATAAATTTGATTGTTAAGGGACCGGGTTAATCTTGTTTCTCATCCCAGCAGCTGATTTTTGAAACCCTGATTTAGGAGCGTTTTTCTTTCTGCTCCCTTCCTAAAACACGGGGCGAAAGAGTATAAAATATGTCACCTGATATTGGAGGATTGTTTATTTCCGTTCATTTTGTCCTGAATAGTACCTAAGAGATGCATTTGAAAACTTACCTTGTTTATATGTTTCTTCTGCTGCAATTTCTTCCATTACCTGAAATAGTCGCTTTGGACAGCAAGCAAACTCTGCCCTTCCCCAGCCGGGGGGTGAACGGGGAAAGGGGCCCGAGTAAGGAGGCAGTTGGGAGACCACAGAAGCATTTCGAGATAGAAACGATCATTTTGCGTTGTGTGATATTTAAGAAGCTAGTACCCCTATTAACCGCAACGCTTTCATCGATTTTCCTGGACCTTCTCAGGAAGGCACGCATAGTAGGTGCTCCATACATCAGGGCTGACCTGAATGGCAGCGTTTGGATTTCTAATTAGGTGCGTAGACAAGATCACGGTAGGTCTGTGATGTGGCGACGCGTTTCTGAGCCTCGGTGAGCCCTGTTCTCCCCCTAAAGGAGTTTTCTGAGGCTTAATTGAAATAATTGGTGATAATACCCAGCGCTCTGCCTCTCTGCTTGGCATGTAGTAGGTGCACTTGTCACAGAACCTACTGTAGTTCTGGAAAGAAAACCTAGAGCATTATTTAGGGGGAGAAGGTACAGTGGAATTTTAAAGAGCGCATTTCTCTTCCATTAAGCCATTCTGCATTGATGAGAATTGGGCACAGAATAAGTGCAAGATATTTCGTTAATTCTTTTGACAGAAGTAGGACTTCGGGTCCAAAGACGTTACGTTTAAAGGTGCACACAGATGCATTATTTCAAATTTCTAAACTCTCTTCCACGTACGGACAGATGCACACCCGCCAAGTCTCTGCAGATTGTACTGGCAGTGGCCCCCGGGAGATGGAATTTCTACACTTCACCAAACTATGCCTTCCCTCTAAAGAGAGGCAGCTGCTAATTACTAATGCTAACGTCGGGGTGAAGTGCGATAGATAATCTAACACAGGCGATGGCCCCCTGAGCATTTACACTTGACGCTAGAATGTGTTCGGTTTCTTTATCTTGCGATTAATGCACCTCTATTGAGCATTTGACTCTCCCTTCATAGATAGGATCAGATCCAATATAAATTTATAACGCTGCACTACATTTAAACAAGGGCTTTCCCAGTTCCCAGTATTTGTGACTTGCACTTATAACATACCACACACGCGCACACGTGCACACACATGCGTAGGCACACACACACACACACACACACACACGCACATTCTTGCTACAAGACACACATCCGGTCTCAGAAGCAGAATCAACAGTCCTCGTTCCTTTTTCCAAAAACCCAGTTTCTCTGGCTTCCGATCCATGGTCGCCGTCTGTCTGGGGGAGGGTTGTATTCATCCATGTAGTATGGTAGAAAAAAAACCACAAGCAGTAACCACAGAATGTTACGCAGGATTAATGCCCTACAGCGAAGAACCAGAGTAAAAAAGAATCACAGATCCGCGTGCTTTCTCCACGTCAGTTGTTAAGGGAGTCGTTTATTCATTTATGAGCAATCTTGATTCTGAGCTCCGGTTCCAAGTGTGATGGTAGCCTCGCTGTGCACATATGTGTTGTGCATGATAGTCACACACACTCAGTGCTTGTAAATAGATCACCGTCCGTGTCGTGGGTATAATTGGTGTTCGTGAGATCCACTGATTTTGGGTAAAAGGAGGAAAGAATTGGCTTTGTTTTTGACATACAAGCAAGAGGCCATTTGCCAACCATTCGTTCATGCTGCTATTCACTATGGGCCTCTGACCATGGAACATGTCTGTGTCCATGTCTCTGACCATGGAACGTGTCTGTGTCCACATCTGTGGAGAGTAGCCATACTCTGGGCTTCTGATTCCCTTCCTGAGCATTGAGTTCCTATGAGCTCCTATTTATTTTATCCAGTAGAAATCTGTATGAGAGTTATGTCCGCCACGAACGGACAGTTGGTCGTGGTCAGCTGAGTTGGAGGGGTGGTGAGTAGATGTAATTAATTTAGACTTCGAGAGGCCTTTGAAAATCTGTAGAGAACTCAACGTATTTGGAGAAATTTAAGTGACAAAGCAGCTTACAAAATTGCATGTGCCATATTCATCTACTTTTGTGACACACAGACACACACATGGGTACGCACACAGAAGATGACTCTGAAAAAAAATACACACCGAGATACCTACCGTGGGGCCGGCTACCTAGGTGTCATTTAGTTCTTCAGGGTGAAGGTAAGGAATTTGTCAAATAGCCACAGATTCACATTCTGCCTCCACCACTAACTGGCTTAGAGATGGGACATTGGATAAGTGAGCTCACACTGGTACACGCCTAAGTCCTTAGGTGATGTGCTGTGTGACACTCGTGATTTTCCCTGCCTCCCAGGCTGATATGTGAGTGGATTGGGCCCGGATCTAGGAGCTCAGAAAGCGCTCAGCTTCTTACTTCTTACCATTTGTGCTTTTTTCCTTCCCTTCGCCTCTGATTTCTCTTCTTTTGTGAACATGTGTTACTTCTCTAATATGAAAGAACAAAATGTAGTCAAAGTTTTTGTTTTGTTTTGTTTCGAAGAATCAGTCAAGGGCTGGTGGGACCATTTTCATGCACGGACATCTTGCTTGAAGCCAGTTACCTGAGGTTTTCTCTGAACAGAGGATAGAAAAAGTGTGAATCAGGCAGACCCCCCCCCCCCCCCCCGCTATCCACCTGTGTTTAATTTTCATGATTTTTCTCAAGGAATGCTTCCCAGGGAAATCTTTCACATTTCCTCTGGCACCAAACATTTCAGGATGCAAAATGTGGGCTAGGACGAATCGCCATCAGGGCGTCCCAGGCCCTCCATAAATGATACCGGCTAGATGGCCCTATGCAATGATGCTCTGGCACTAACTTCCTACATGTGGGTCCTTGGTAAGGATGGGCTCGTGACTTTGTATGAAGTGAAGGACTCTGCGCTCCTCAAGTTGGAGGACATACAATATGATGCCAAGTCTGAAAATTAGAAGAAAACAGAGAGACACTATGAAGAAGGCACAGTGGTCGTTGCTGGAACTGACGGTAAAACTGTTTCTCGGCTTGGGCCTTGACTTTGGTCCCGGGTTGCCTTACAGGCGAGGCCCGAAGCAAACTGTGTTGCCTGCGATTGTCAGGGAATGCAAACTGTGTAGCACAAGCCACTAGGCGGAGGGGAACGCTTTCCCTGACATCGGGCAAGCGCCTCCCTCACAGGTCCACACGCGAGGCCTGGGTGATCCGGAGGGCGAAGTCGTACTCCGCCGTGATTTTATACAAGACACAGAAATGCATCTTGAATAGACAGTTCTTCCATCAGCCTCCGAAACTGGCATAACCCTGAATCGTAATTCAGTGAAGGCATTTCTGCAAGAAGCAAAGATAATAAGCTCCAAATGCTTTCATTTTCTGTCTCTCCTTCTTAATGCAGGGAAAATCGAGATGGGACTCTCCGTTAGGGCCCAGATGAGGGACCTGGGAGTCATCACCGTCTGATCCCTGAGGACATTAGCCCAATCTTATTCTGTAGCCAGAACCAATAGTGAAATGAAAGGAAGATAGTAGAAGCAACATAGCAGAACATTTTTTTTCTTCCCTGGTATAAAAGTGTCTGTGAGTGCCGCGTGTGTGTAGATGAGGGGTGTGAACGGGGAAGGGATGCTATTTAGGCACAGTGCACACACAGTCACTGAGGGGGCCAGGTTGACATTTCCATTGTGTCACAGCTAAACTATCCGGCAGATGGGCCCTTTTTGCTCACCCCTGGAGTCGGTCTTGACAGCAATTGTATGCTTTGGTCTGAAATGCTACATGTCACTTCTACTCACCTCCCTATTGGTCAGAACCAATCACGTGACCTTGCAGAAGGAGGGGATGTATAATCTCCCCATGGGCCTAGGAGGAGAAGAGAAAAGATGTGTGCACACACTCTTAAGTCTTTACCAAAACGATGCTCCTTTTGCCTGCAAAGAAAAGAATTAAGGGACTATACTGTTGGTTGGTACCATTGAACTTGGAAACAAAACAAAAGATAGGCTTATCTAAGGAAGCGCCACCATATGCAGGGAATAGTAGGCTTAGGAAACTCATAACTTCAAAAGCATGTGTGAAAAACCACTTTCAAATAAAAGCAAGATGAACACATGAGTGAGGAGTTTATGGTGGGATTATTGTACCTTCCTGATCTCCGGAGGTGGGTTCGAGGAGGAAGAATACATTACCCCCACAAAGGATTTCTTGTTGGCACAGATGGGAACTGGGGTTGGTTGATCAGTGAGGTCTGGTTCGGTGTAACTTATGCTTGGTCTTAGGCATTGCAAGTTCTCATTAAAGTAAAAGAAGCATTTGAATCTGGAATCCACAGACTTTTAGCAGAAGAATGAGAGTTAAAGAGTCTTTTTTTTTTTAATTTTTACTTATTTTTGAGAGACAGAGTATAAGCAGGGAAGAGGCAGAGAGAGAGGGAAACACAGAATCGGAATAGGCTCTGAGTTGTCAGCACAGAGTCCAACATGAGGCTCAAACCCACAAATTGTGAGATCATGACCTGAGCCGAAGTCGGACGCTTAACCGATGGAGCCACCCAGGAGTCCCTAAAGAGTCTTAAAGACATGTTATAGACATTCTGAGCCGGTATTATAGCCAATGTTGAAGTCAAATAAAAGCCTCAGACATCGTGCATAGCAAAAATGCCACTGTTCAGTTAGTGCGTGGCTCACCTACACGCAGCAGAAAACCCAAAGCATTATTGACTTAAACTCATAAGGGTTTATCTTTCCACTTAAAAGAAGTCCATGGCTACTAGCTAAAAGAAGTAGCTAGTCCAGGACTGACATGATGTTTCTATAAAGTCATTGAAGACTCCTCCATTTTTCTGTTCCACCATTCTCAGCCATTTGGCTTCTGTCCGCAAAAGTTCACGTCTTGATCCAAGATGGCTCCTGGAACCTCTTCCCTTAAGTTCTATTTGATTTCCAAGCTACAGAAAGCAAAAAGAAGGGGGAGGCATAAGGAAGGACGAATCTTCCAGCTGAGTCCGTTCCCTCAAAGGATTTTCCCGGAAGTGCCTCCCAATACCCACTAACATCTCATTGGCCAGGAATGAGTCACATGGGTACATCTAGCTGCAAGGGAGGCTGGGGGATATAGGTGTTGTGTTTTGTTTACCTGAGGGCATTACTCCACTGTATTATTAGCCTCTTGATGCTAAGGAAAAGGGAGAAATGAATATTTTTCCATTCTTTCTTGCTATGCCTCTCACAAGGATCTGCTTGACCCCCAGACTGAAAACTGCCACCCATAGGTCTGCCCAGTGGCCTCGAAATGAGTCTCTCCCACCCCTCTCACAAAATATCCTCAGATATCTATCCACAGAGAGATTAAAGCTAGGGGAAGTTTCTCTTTGGTATCTCTGTCCAGAATTTGTGTACCTTTCCTCCACATCTCGGATTCCTCCCAGGAATCTAATTGTGTGATTTCTAAGTCCTGTGCCATAGTGCCTACCAGGCTCATGCTTCTGACAGCATCCTCTGCTCCCAATTTGCCATTCCTCCCTTTTTTATCACCCTGCCCTTCTGATCTTGGATAAGAAGGAAATAATAATCAAATGGAATCGAGTTAAATTAGGATGTCTACTCTCGCTACTACTCACCTGAGTATTTTTCACTTAGAAAGTGAGTCTTTTGTGTAGTTACAGGTATCGGGGCTAATGGAGAGGAGTATTTTCAACCTTGGAGGAAAGGTGGTGTCATGTTACAAAGGGGAGCCTTTGGCTCTGAGTAAGAGAAAGTTCCATTAAAAGTAATTTGAACAACAACAATAGCAAAATTTATTACCTCACATCAAAAGAAGTTTGGGGCTCAAGCAGTTTCAGGTTTGGTTAATGCAAGGGCTTGCTTAAAAATATCCTCAGGCACCTAGATTAGCTCTGACTTTCTGCTCTGTTTTCCCCAGCACATTGGTTTATCCTCTCAGGCAGGCTCAGAGTCACAAAATGGTTGCCAAATCCCAGGAATCGCTTGCACATACGGATGACCAGAGGCAGCAAAAGATAAGAGTGTGCCTGTCTCAGGTCCACTTTCAAGAGTGAAGAGCACCTTCCCAGACGCCTCTGCCAGTAGAAGCCCCTCCCACGATGCCTTGACCAGAATGGCATCACATACCTGCCTGGAATGAGACCACCAAGACTGTCTCCCATAAGTCAGGAAGTCTTTTCGCCTGGGGGTGGGGCCTGGAAATTTGTTATCAAGGATGAAGGAAGGAATAATGGCTGTTGAACTGGTAGCCAACAGCATCTGCTCGGGGTCCCCCATGGCTTTCATATTGGCAGCCGATTCCCTGTCTGTGAGGACGGTCCCTCCTTTCCATCGTTAACTCGGAGGGCCATTGCTTGGTCATTGGAACTTCTACCCAGCACCTTCACCAGAAGGCCTGGCCCTATCATGGAAACTTTCCACCGGTTGCCAAATCCTGTCCTCAGTACTATATTGAACGCCAAATTCTGAAAGACCTGGAATAGAGTAACCTGGGGCCAAGGGCAGTTCCCGATGTGAAATCCTTGTTGATAATGGGGGCTTCCAAACTCTAAGGCTGAGACCTTAGCTTTCTTTTGTGCTCCTTGGGTGTGGAGAGAGCATCCATCCTTGAAAAAGGAACCTGTCAGATGCCTTGGGTATACTGACAATACATTGATGAGAATTGAATGCCCATAAATTGCATAGCCCCAGGGCCCCGTGGGTGCCCTGTCTCACTGCTTATGATTCAAACACCCTGTTTATTTGTATCAAGGACAGTTGATACTTTAATCATCAATAAACTAACGTTGTAGCAGCCTGCCATAAATTTCTTGTCAAAGCAGAGATTATTATTAGAGCACTGTGATGAAAGATAATCCCTACCTAGACTTACATTCGTCACTTTCAAAGCCTCCAGTCGTGGGGCTTGGAGGTTACTAAAGTAAGAAAAGTGTTGCCGACCAGAAACCCGTGTTTTCTCCTTTCAAAATATCCACGAGTTAATTGGCTTGCATATTGTGACCAAGATCTAGCGTAAGCTCTTTTCACTGAATAGAAAATTGAGTTTTGAGAGCAAATATTTTGGTAAGGAAACAGAGAACTGACATTAGTGTTCTCTCTGGTTATACTTGTTAAACAGTAGACATCTCTCAGTGATTGCTAACATTTATTGTATTAATTATTAATACTAAAACTGACGCCTTAATAAGAATACAATCATAGTTGTGATTTATTGAGAGCACCGTGCTGAACACTTTGCATCCCTTATCTTATTTAATCTTCGAACAGCCTTATCGGGTAGACATCGTGTCTGTTTTACTAAGTACGTGGTTGCTCATTTGCCGACGAGGAAACCATGGCTGACTGAATTACGTGGCTGCCAAAGTCACAGAGCTGTGAAATGGCAGAGCCGTGGTCGAGGCAGAACTGCGTGGCTTCTGAGCCGTTTTCTAGCTCACTGCAATCACGGTGGGTTCAAACGAGATTATTAAAAATGAGATGATTTCTCGAATAAGACAACAAAGTAAATGTGAATTAAGTTCCCATCCTCACACCGAGGATTCTCTAAGCAGATACCTACAAATGACAAGCGTGTGCTGACTCCTGAGAGAACCGAGTCTTAGGTCCCTAGGACTCCACAGGGTGGTTTGAGTAGGTGGTGACTTCCTTCCCAGTGGCAGCATTCTGGCAGGGTGGGGTAGTTTACCAGAGTCAGAAGCTTTGTCGGAGAGCTCTTGGCACTAAGTGACGGTCCAGGTCCCAGCTCAGGATGCCGTGTTGGTTCCCAGCTCTGCTTCCAGGAATCATGTACCTGCAGGACCACCATGGCCTTCTGCTCGTGGGATGTCACCACATTGTTTCTTTTAATTCATTCATAAGGAAGTTCAACAGTCTCATTTCCCCAGATACAGGGAGGTGGAGAGAACCCAGTGAGGCCTCATGGTCGCCGTTGGCCATGGAATAGCTATTGATTCCCTACCCTCTGGAACAGGCTCTGTATTAGTTTTCTAGGGCTCCCACAACACAACACCACAGACTGGATGGTTTAAACAATAGGAACTTGTTTCCTCGCTGTTTTGGAGGGAGACTGGAAGTCCAAGATCAAGGTGGTGGCAGAGTTGGCTTTTCCTGAGGCCCCCCTCCTTAGCTCACAGATGGCTGCCTTCTCACTGTGTCTTCATTTGTAATCCTTCTGTCTGTTGGGCACATCCCTGCTGTCCATTCCTCTTCTTACAAGGACACCAGTCACAGTGGATTAGGGAATCGCATTTATGACTTAATTTGACCTTAATCACCTCTTTAAAGATTTTGTCTCCAAATACCATCACATTGTGGGGTAGGACTTCATTGTACAAATTTCAGAGGGACACAGTTCAGTCTATACCATGTTCTGTGCTGGCCATGAGGACTGTTTTAGTGAGTAAAGAAGAAACGGTCCCACCTCCCATCAGTTTTCCGGGAAGAAGAGAAAGACAGCCTTTAAAAAAAAAATCATGAAATCAGATAATCATAAGATGATTAACTCTGTGACAAGGAGCGTAAGGTCCTAGTGCAGCTTAGAATGGGTGACTCTAACTTTGTCTAGGGGGTGGAGAAAGCTTCCCTAAGGTGGTGAGTTTGGAATTGAGGCATGAAAGGGAGAAAAACGAGTTTCAGCAGGAGGGGAAGGATTTAGGATGACTAGGAGAGCCAGCAGTAGGTGTGACCAGGACGTTAAGGCCTGGTCCTGTTCCAGCCGGTTCCAGGAACTGAAAGGCGGCCTGCATGGCACATTCCTGGAACACAAGGGTAAGGGATGGTCCAAAAGAACACGGGATCCAGCGTTGCATCCCTTCATGTAATCGCATCTAATGCTGTGGAATGCTAGCTAATTTGCTCAAGAAGTGATGGTCTGTGATCCTGTGTTTAGATCTTGTTTGTTGAAATAAGAAATTCTCAAAAATTCTTTGTCCCCAAGACTCAATTAGGAATCTATTTAAAAAACATCAGCTCCTGGGGCCCCACTCTCCAGTGATTCCAATTCGGTACATCCTGGATGGGGTCCAGGAATCTGTATGTTCAGCAGACACTGCTGGTTCTTCTGGTTCAGTGGCTCAGAACCTCAACCTTTATAAAGAGACAAGCTGTTAACATGTTACTTAGAAAAGCCTCACAAAGTTGAGTACTACCAGATCTTTTGGACTGTCTGCCAGATCCAAGCCATGGGGATGGGGGTGAAACTAACCTTTGCAGAGCCATTACTCTGGAGACCCTACGGGAAGTGCTTTGTGTGTGTCAGCTTTTGGAATTTCATACAACAGTCGTATGAAAGAGGGCACGTGAGTATCCCCATTTTATAGATGAACGAAGAGAGGGACCGAGGGCTAGATGCACCTCTCAGGTCACACAGCTTGTAAGTGACAGAGCAGACACCCAAACCCCAGGTTCAAATGGCCCTACAGTGCGTGTACTCTCAAGTGCTATAGTCACTAGCACTAACGGTGCCTCCTGATCACAGAGCCTGGATCAGGGCTTCAGGCACTTTCACATCCCGTTCGTTAGGTGATCCAGAAAGGCTTGGATGGTGGACCTGATTTGAACCAAGAGTCAGCCGTTGAGTCTCTTTCCAAAACCTGGCAAAAGCCCTTGGACCTCATTCCTTCCTTCTACTTGTCGTACGTGTTATTAATCTTCCTCCCCCCCACAGACACAAGTCCAGATTGGTTAGGAAAATAAAATGTGGACAACTCAGGACAGAATCAGAATTTTCTAAATTATGAACTTTCCAACATAGTTTTTATCTCATCCCAAAGGCATTCTATCCCAAATTTTTTTGAAGTAATAATAAAATAAAACAGAGTTTATTTTAAAAATTGCTTTGCAAACTCCTTTGGAGCACATCACCGCCTTATTGGATGAGTCATATTTTTAACTTTCACTTCCCATCAACTTAAACATAATCTGTCAAGGAATTGATGGGCCAGTTGACTGTAAATGAGTTTGCCTTTCATGCAGTGCTGTTCTGTCCGCTTGCCACAGAAGTGATTCCAGGTCATTCCAATATATTTAATTAATTTTGGAGAGGAAATTATTTTGCCCAATAACTGGAATGCTAATAGGACTTATTGTAATGGTTCTGTTCAGGTTTGTTGGTTCGAAAATAAACGCCTTCATTTCAATATTTGCCTTTGGTTGCAGCCCGTTAACCCGTCATCTACCGTAACCTCATGAACATCATGGCTTAATTGTAAGTTAATGTGCACCTAACTAAGTTTTGCCCCACCCCCCACCCCAGTCACACCCCTGACTCGGGGTTTCGAACAGATGGATGGATATGAGTGACATAGGTCGTGCTTTTGAACATAATACCTTTATTGGTGCCTTGGTAATACAAATTTGAACTGACTTGGGGAAGTTAGAATAAAGTGAGGGAAATAAATCTTAGCTTGCTAGAGCATAATTGGGGCATTGAGATTTTTAGAGGTGTACTACATCCGTAGTGGGGAGAGGTTGCCAGTGGTAAGGGAGGGACAATAGAACTTCTGCAGCATCGAAGGCAGAATTAAAATCTGCATATTAATAGCTTTCCTGCCAGTCACGAATAGATTCATTCTTCACATCTCAGATATATAAAGCTTATTTCAAAATAAATTCCGGGGAACGTTCAACCTGATTGAATCTGCTGTAAGCTCTGTTAATATATTTGTTCGAGTCACTTGCACTCAAAAGCTTTTTAGACAGAATATCGCTTTTTTATATTATTCATGGTAATGTAATTCCCCCCTTTAATCTCTTCAGGGTTTCCCATTAAGTCATGATATGCGGTTCAGAGAAAGTTGGATCGACCATTAATCACACTATCTGGACTTCTCTGTGTCTTCTTTTTGTCCATCTCTTAAATCAGTCCCTTGACAGCAGCAGTAGCAGCAAGCCATGGGGCCACTCCAGACCATTTGATCGAAGCGCTCTTGTCAGGAGATGGGGTGGCTCATCTTCAAGCCAGCTAATGGAAATCATTCTGGGCCAGGAAATAAAACCGAACAACACGAACAAAATCACTACGTGTTATAGGAATCTAGTACGTTCTAAATGGCTTAATCCTACCGTCTGGATATCAAGCCTAGGGGTAACGTGCACTGCTTCGTAGGTGACCTGAGGGTTCCAAATACCTACAGTGTATATGCATGACCTGTGTCAGGCAGGACACCTGTCACAGACGGGGACTCTTTAAAGCGCTTTTCATTTGACCAGGCAAAGTAAACAAGGGCTTAATGGATTGGGGGGAAAAGATAAAAAAAAAAAAAAAAAAAAAAAAGGAAAGCAGAACTGGAATGTTTCTTTCCTCACAGTCAAGGGAAATGCCCATATTTAAAACTCCAGTTACATGATGTGTGTTCGAGAAATATTTGTGGTTGAGTTCAGTTACCTGGTATATATCTGATTTGTATCTCAAAAAGAATAGTTGAGTCTGTAAAAGCTCTTTGACTTTCTCTTCTTTCCGAACTCCAGAGTAATAATTCATTGATATTGTCATTAAAATGCTCTTAGTAGATCATTTTATTTAAAATCAAAAAGTGACAAAGCCAGCCTACGAACTAGAGTGTCATAGAAACTGATTTTTGGTCTAGGACAAAGTCTGCACACTTTGTCTGCAAAGGGCCACTTAGTAAATATTTTGGGCTTTGTGGCCCGTCAGGTCTCCATCACAACTGCTGAAACTGAGAAGCGTAGAAGAAACAGCCATAGATGCATGTAAACAGGTGAACATGGATGTGTGGTCAGTAAAACTTTATTTACAGAAATGGGTGGGGACAGGATTTGGCCGCGGGTCATAGTTTGCTGGCCCCTGGAGCATGAGTTCGGGAGATGTAATTTCAAAAATCACTTTTGTTTGATTTTTTGCAGTTTAAGAACATGCTATTTGCCATCTTGGATGAGTGCTTGTCTTTTGGATTTTCATTTCTTTCTGACATAACACAAAGCCCTTGCTTTGGGATTTCTTGTTAACCATGGGACTTCTCGTCAAACATCTTACTCCTTGGCTCCTTTGGGAATGGCAACCACCACCAGAGCCAGTGTGGACATGATACTCTCTATACTCATGCGACTTGGGGAAAAAAAAAAATCAAGAGTTTGGAATAAGGATTTGGAACCAAAAGACTGAAGGCTGACCTCATTTTTTTTTTTTTTTTGGACAAAGAGAAAAGAAAGGAATTGGGGAGACGGTTTGCCTCCTCGCTTGGCTGGAAGCCTCAGGGTTAATTGTCGAATATCTTAGAAGGGTGTGTTGTAAAGTCTTTTGAGGACAGATGCCGCCTAGTTAGGCTTGTGAATAACAGACAGTATATTCCATGCTGCAGGCAGTAAGGAATCATGCTATTGGTTTTGGAAGAAACCTAAGGAAAACAGAAACCTCAGTCTTTCCCCCCGACTGTTGTTTAGGTGACTTGTGTACTAAACACGTGTGGATCGTGGTCTGAGTTTTTCAAAGAGAAGAGGGCCAGTGGTCATCTGACCTCGTATTTCTTTGTATATATTAAAAGTATTAACCCTCAGAATTGACCCAGTGTAGTCAGGGAATGGGAGGCTGTGTCTCCCTGCTTTCTTGGAGACAGGGGCATCCATCATATTGTTGCAAGTGCTGGAACGTTCCAGGGAGGCAGGGCCAAGGCGATCTGTTCCTGTCACTCTTTCAAGGGAGAGGAATACCCCGAAGCTAGATGAATACACGTGGTAGCCGTTTGCTCCTGGCATCTCTGCCTTGGATGGTGGATGCCCTCAGCCGGAAGCAAACACATCCAGCCACCCCCGCTCAGGTCCCGAAGCTGTTAGTGGCCCATCCTCCCGCGAAGCCCCGAGAAAGCAGGCCCCGTCTCCTTCCACCGACCAACGTGCTTGCTCTCTATTGGATGCTCGACGTCAAAATAAGTGGAAACCACTTTCCCCCCTCCCAGTCCAGGGGCAGGTGCCCAAAAGCTGGTGTGTCGCTTTTGTGGTTTCCCGTCTGCAAAGCCGCCTCTTTGTACGTGCGGTGGGGATCACGGGGAGGCGTCCAGGATTGAGTAGGAGAGGGCCCCTGGCTGGGTGGGGCCCTAGCCATCCCTGGCCTCCCTGTTCCCCACCCCCCAGAAAGATCATACCACGATACCGTTCTGATGAAGTCGTCTTACCCCGCAGACTGTCATGTGATTTTTACAAAGCCATCTGTTTCCATACAGGGTATTTTATTTGGGATCCAGGAGGGGAGGGTGCGTCTGTACCCTCCATAGCATCTGAATCTTAATGAATAAAAGCGCTGAGAGTTCTGTAAAAAGGACCTGTATGGGTCTATTTATAGTTTGATTGTATTTTATAGTTTGGCTCCACATCGGATGCTTACTGTCAGCCACACAAGGAAGTGAGCCTCTCTGCTGGTCCCCTGAGCAAGGCGGCTGGGGTCACAGAAGCAGCGAACACGAGTCTCTCGTGGGCGGATCGGCCATACGAGTAGCTGCCACCCGTGTCTCCAGCGTGTACGTCCCCAGTCCAAGCGGAGGCTTCTTCCGCAACTCTTGTAGTTGTTCGTCTTCCAAAAGAAAAGCAGGTTCTGAGTTCCTGTCATCCATCCATTCTTTACTTCCTTCTTTAATTAGTTTCCTGTTTTCTTCCTTCTTCCCTACGTCCCCTGTCCTTCCTTCCCTCTCTCCTTTCCTTCCTGTTCTGATGGGCTTTCTCACTGCCAGGTGTGGCGGTCAGGAGACTGCAGTCACCAATAGATGGCTTATTATACTCGCAGATCCCAAGAGAAAGGGGACACGCGGTGCCGCGGGGCAACAGGGGTCGGCTCCAGGAGGGGAAGGGGAAGGGACGTTGTGGGCAAGGGCCTTCATTGTCATTTCTGCTGAAAGGCCCCGGGAAGGATGGTAAGCAGGCTTAGGACTCACTAATTTGTATAATTTCGGGGGACTCTGGCACAAAGCCCTACTTGTCTGGTACCTGGCCACGGGATGATCAGGCCGGTGGATGGTGGCCAGAGTGTGGGACCCATGGTGGAGGTGGTGGGGGTGTGGGCTCTAGAGTGGCTGGTTTACGTTTGAAAAGTGTGCCCAGAGGTGAGTTGTTACCCATCTCTAGGGATCTCCTAACCCTGAGAGGGGTTTGCATCTGGACAAAAGACCCCCAGGACCTTCTTATTTGCCTTTAAAAGCATGACATTGAACGGGACTTTCCATGAGAGACAGTCCTCCATGCAGTGCACACAGATTTGATCGTTCAGCCCCTTTCTTCTCTCCCACTGACTCCCAGACTTGATGCCCGCTGCCCACCCAAAGCCCATGATGCCTAGTGGTGGCCCAGTGCTTCCAGATGACAGAAGCAGGCCCTGGTGCAGGAGAGCACCGCGGATTGCACAGGACTTGGAGTCCTTACCCAAGCATTAATTTTGCTGCGTAGGCAGCCTCTTCCCTCACAAAGCACTGACTAAGAAGAAGAGGGGCCCCAGCGCACCCAGCGGGGGGCCTGGCTGACAGCTTGTGGCTCCCTTGCCATCGAAGGTTCTGAGGAAGGTTGGAGACCTAGGCAGGAGTGAAGGAGAATTCGGAAGGAGTGTTTTAGTGGCTCGTTTTTTTGCTTCCTTCTATCCTCCTTTGTTATCTCCCTCCCTCCCTCCTTCCTTGTTTCCTTCTTTCCCTCTTTCCTTTTTAATAATTTTTAGTTATAACCATAGTGAATGCTGTGGATTTGCAAGAAAAAAAATATCTTCTGGCTTTCTGCAATCCTCTGGAGACATACGTATGTCTAAATTTAAATGTACCTTCCTACCCTGTCTGGAGAAAGGAAGTATTTTTAAGCAAAGCTGAAAGAAAAGGAAGACATTCCTTTTTATTTTCTTGCTCATATTTAAAAGCATTTTTCTTCTGCTTTCTTTCAAAGTTTATTTATTTTGAGTGAGTGTGGGGGAGGGGCAGAGAGAGAGAATCCCAAGCAGGCTCCGTGCTGTCAGTGCAGAGCCTGACGCAGGGCTCGAACTCATGAATGGTGAGATCGTGACCTGAGCCTAAACCGAGGGTTGGACGCTTAACCGACTGAGCCACCCAGGTGTCCCATTTTTTTTTTTTTAATATTGTACATTTGGTGCAATTATTGTTGAAATTTGTGAAGCATACAGAACTGGAGCTTTGGGTTTGGTGACTTTGGGCAAATTACTTTTTGTCTTTACCCCCCAGCTCATTCATCTGAGTAAAGGGGACAATAGCATCATCTACATCTCAGGTCTTTTGTGAGTCGTCGTCAAGATAGTGTATAAGAGGGGCCATTACACCCTTGACACTAAAGGGATGTCACTCATCACTTGTCAGTATCATCATGACTCTCATTCCCTTCACTCCTGGAGACCCTTATTCTTTACCTGAACCAGGTGGAATAGGGACATATTCACTCTATGGGGCGGGGGGGGGGGGGGGGAAGTCTCACAATTTCAAAGGACTTGATGTTTAGAGTGATTTTCCTAGAAACTTAAGAGAAGCCTCCTGTTTCGACTTTGCCCACAACAACCAGTGAAACACTCTTTCGAGCCTTGCCCTGGTGAAAAATGAGGACGCCAGCTTAAATAAATGTTATCCCAATCTCTACAGAATCGCGATGTGTCCGATTTTTTAAAGCGTCGACTGCAGGGTATTTATTATTCAGCGATAATAATAAATCTCTGCTTATGAAATCCGGGGACTCGAGTGTCCTGGAGGGAGGAAGCACAGTGCAGAGAGAAGAGCTTCGAGAGGCAGAGGTCCAGCCAGACCCGGGCTATTAATCATCGCCCTCCATTATTTCCTGAAGATTCATTCATTGTTCCGTAGGTATCTAGAGGGTCAATTAGAGACCACAGACAGGCTTTTTCAAAGACACAGGAGGGTCAATTAGGCCCTCCTTATAATTTTCTGCTTTAACAGCAAATGCCAGCCTATTGCAAATCAGATGCAAGGGAGTTTGGAAATAAACAGGCTACTTTCCTTCCTCCTCCTTTAAAAAGAAAGAAAAGGAAAAAAGAACCAACAACGAGATACGGAAGCGATCGGCTCTTGGTAACATATGGCTCACTGTCAGGCTCTGGTTCGAGTGAGGCAGAGGGGATCTTATCATCAAGACCTGCGGGGAGCCGACTTCTTGCGGGGTCAGAGCACCAGGAACGCTCAGGGAATTTCTATGATGGAATGGTCTGTTCGCATCTCCGAGGTGATTCATTTATCTCGGTGCGATTGGATGTGTGCTGGGGTGAGCGTACCATTATAAAGTATCCGAAAGTTACCTGAAATCAATGGAAGCAGATATCCAGACTGACACGGGGTGGGTCACCATTGCCCACCACGCGTTAGGGAGCCATTCCAGCTAAGCCCACCTTAAGTCGTGTTTTGTGTGACACTGATTTTTATTTGTTTTCCCTGGGATTGGCAAAGTTTGAAACACATTACAGTCAAGTCAGACGAGGGGGGGAATTGTCCTGCGTGATGGACATGTGGAAGGAAGGTTGTCAGAAGCTCGTGTACCCCCTTTTTTCCTACTATTTTGAAGCAGATCCCTAGGTTTTGATTCCACCTATCCTGAATGCCTAATCTTGTTAACAGAATGAGGGATGTATTATTTGCCTTTGAGATCCACTTCTAGCTATCTACCGTCAAGTAGAGATCCAGAAGCAGATGAGAAGTTCTTTTCATGTGAAAAAAATTTTTTTTAACTTAAGTGAATTTTTCCCCCCCTGGGATCTCAGTGCTAACTTCCAAGCCCCAGCTTGTCCAGTGTAGTCAGATGTTTGTTGAGAGCTGGCTAATGTGCAGGCACTATTCTAGATCCTGGGGACCCAACGGACAACAAGGGAGACAAAACCCTTCTTAGTCCCGGGATGCCGGAGCCCAGCCTCAAGGCCTCTTCTGCCTTCTGGTCGTAGATCCTGTGTGATTTTCAAAAAAGGGGTTAGGACTGAAGCTGGAAAGGGTGAACTTGTGTCTACTGGAGCCTTTGCTGAATCCACAGAAAACTGTCCCCCACCCTTTTTCCCCCCCCATTTCCCTGAAAAGAGGCCATGAGTGTGCGTTTCTTCAGGGCAGGAGTTCTGTCTGTTTTGCCCACTGTTGGTTTTTCTGAGTCTGGACCAGTGCCTGGCACATGGCGGGTCCTCAATGAGTATTTGTTGAGTCAATGAACTAATGGCCAGCAGTGCAGTGAATCTGAGGAGCCAGCCTTATTCTCGCCCCCTGAGCCACTCTGGGCCCTGGCTGCTGCCGCCTCCCTAGGAATCAGCTTTTTATTCCCTCGCTTTTGCTTTCTCAAAGTAAGTAAGAGTAAAAAGTAAGAAAACCTCTCAGCCCTTGGGCCCTCCATCCTCCTTTCCAGCCCCTACCCCCAGACTTGACAGTGTATGGCTTACAGGTATCTTTTTTGGGGGACTGCTGGGTTTTTGTTTCCTTCGTGGAATGATTTCGTTGCCAGCATTTCACAAATTGGAGACTTTACATCACATCCAGGATTTCCTGCTTCTCTTAAGAAAACCTGGCCGGCATCATTTGCCTGTGCTTCCAAGTGAGACCAGCAGGCTGGATTTGAGCAGGGCTGCGTTTCGCTCGCTGGGGTACAGGCCCGCTGGTTTTCCATAGGGCTCATCAGGCCTGTTTTACTCATGATAGAAACTGCCTGGCCTCCCAGGCTTTGGAGTCTGTAACCCTTGTATGGCAATTGTACTAATCCATGAGCCTGCCCATCCACACCCCTGCTGTGTCACAAGCCTCCCTGACTCTAGGCCTCTGATTCATTGAGCTGTCCACCATCTTGGCTCCCTGGTGTCAGATCTGAAAGGCCGGTCTTAATTTATACAGATCTTTCTACCTAGAGTGTTCTTTTTCCCTTTTCCCAGTAACTTTGACTCTTCCAGAAGACTTGCCTGAACCCCTAAAGCCCCTCTCCCTGGAAACTTCGAGTATGTGTTGGGTACCACTCCATCCACCATTGTTCTCATAACATCCTCTACAGCCACGAGTATATTGTGGCTCTTTACTATTCTGCTGGCCACCCCAGGCTGTCATCCCTCCAAGACGAGGACTTTGTTGCTCATTGTCGCTTCCTGGGCATCCTCAAAATCTGGCCCCTGAGGGACAAGACACGTGGATCTGGCTTGCAGAGCCTAGCATGGGAGAGGAATGATGGCCACACTGGATTTCCAAGGATAACATCCCAGATGCCTTGGGTGTCCCAGCAAGACTCTGGATCTTACCATCCTGGGAATGGAAAGGTCTGGGAAGGTTTATGGATACTGGGGTATCCTGCACATAATAAGGGGACCAAATATGCGTTTAGAAAGGGCACTCTGGCTTCAGTGAGAAGGGTGGATCTATAAGGGGCAGGACTGGTAGCAGGTGGGCTCTTCTACAGTCCAGGCCAGACATACTGGAGGTCAAAGCCAGGGAAGGATGTGGAAGTAAGACGTGGCTACTGATGGAGTGTAGGGGAGTGCAAATAGCTGACATCCTGTGGGGAGTGGGCGAGTAAGACATTTTCCAGCCAATGAATTTATGAGAATAACTTCACTCCATGTTCCCCCTCCCCCTGCCAAGCATCGTCCGTATCACCTTGGTAATACAGTCTCTTATTGAAGCATGCAGAAAGCAGAGACTGTGAGTACAAAATGTGATTTTAAGCCAGGACCATTAACAGACATCCAGTGGCTTGGTTTTTAGTGTGCATACATTTTTGTGTATTCCACGTGGATTTTCTTTGCCCTTCTTTTTCTTCCTTTTTAATCTTCTTCCTTAAGGGAAACCCCGTTCTCTCAGTGGCTTCTTGGTGGAGTGTTCTAACTAATGACTTTAATCGTGTGAATGTAGACCAGAAATGGACAGGAAAATCCTCAGCCCATTTATCTTGCAGACCCCAAGTGTACAGGCACAAAACCACAACTTCCACCCTTTTTTTCCCCCTTTATTTCATACCTCACCTCAATTTATGACTTGGCTTACAGTCTGTTGCAGAAAGCCCAGCTCCCCAGATTCCTCCTGAATCTACATTTTTCTAGTTTGTCGCAAATAGCCAGGGTCTCAGGAGTTTGCCGTTACAATGCTTCAGAGAAATTGGTGACATTGAAGGACTGTCATCTGTGTGTGTGTGTGTGTGTGTGTGTGTGTGTGTGTGTGTGTGTGTGTCTAATTTGGGTTATAAGAAGAAATTTGCAAAGCCTTTTTCTTGTTTCTCATCTATGCAGTTCGGGGGGATTATATTAGATGCTATTTGATACCAAAAAAATATCCGTGGTAAGGCCTTTCTTCATGTAGTAGCTCAGAATAAATTAGTTCCCCAACAAACAGGGTACCATTTTGTAGGGTAAATTCTGAGCTCTGTTTGGTCTGAAAGTTTTCTTATTTAACTTTGTGTAAGACGTGGCACAGAAAAATCATTTCAGTAGTTGCTGATCTAGATTCACTGGCTGAAGTGTCATATTACTACCATGAGGCATACTAGTGATAAATATTATCTTGAACTAAGTCTTTAATAATTAATTTCAAAAAAATTAAGACAGCCATGGTATTTGAGTTCCTGTGCTAAGAATTTTATACTCTGGGGCACCTGTGTAGCTCAGTCGGTTAAGCAGCTCAGGTCATGATCTCATGGTTTGTGGGTTCGAGCCCCATGTCGGGCTCTGTGCTGATGGCTCAGAGCCTGGAGCCTGCTTACGATTCTGTCTCCCTTGCTCCCTGCCCCTCCCCCAGTCACGCTCTGTCTCTGTCTCTCAAAAATAAATAAATGTTAAAAAAAATTAAAAAAAAATTTTATACTCTGTGTGCATAGTGACTGAAAGCCAAAGAAATAAATGGAAGAAGGTTTTTTCTTTTCTTTCATTTTCTTTATTTAATTTTTTTTGTGTTTACTTTTGAGAAAGAGAGACAGAATATGAGCAGGGGAGGGGCAGAGAGAGAGTGAGACACAGAATCTGAAGCAGGCTCCAGGCTCCGAGCCGTCGGCAGAAAGCCTCATGCAGAGTCTGAACCCATGAACCGCAAGATTATGACCTGAGCCGAAGTGGGTCGCTCAACCGACTGAGCTACCCAGATGCCCCAGAACGTCTTTATTTTAAAGCTGGGTTGTGGTACACTGCCATATTTGTTTTCCATTGCCGTGGAACAAATTATCCCATACTTAGCAGCTCGAAACACCACCTGTGTATTAGCTCATGTTTCTGTAGATCAGGAGTCTGGACACAGTGTGACAGATTTTCTGCTCAGGGTCTTGAAAGGAAAGACCCGTTGTTGGCTGGAGCTGCATTCCTTTCTGGAGGTCCTAGAGACCAATCCGCCCCCAAGATCATTCTAGTTGTAGGCAGAATTCATTTCCTTGCAGTTCTAAGAACGGGCCTTCTGTCGACTTTTGCTCTGTCACCTGCTGGCCAGTCCTAGCTCTAAAGGCCATCCACTTACTATGTGGCCTCTTGATCCCCAAGGCTGTCAACAGAGACTGTCTGGTGCATCGAATCTCCTCCATGCTCGGAATCTCTCTTTTTTTTTCTTTCCCTTTTCTTTTTTTATTCTGACTTTCTTCGAATCTGACATCTCGATCCATATTTAAAAGGCTCATGTGATTAAGATAGTCTCCTTATGTTAAGGGCAACTGATTTGGAGCCTCAATTAACATCTGCAAAATCCCTTCCCAGTGGTACCCAGATTAGTCATCGATGGAGTAACTAAGAAAGGCCAGGCCTACACCAAGGCCCAGGCATCTCGTGCACCACCTTAGGATTCTACTGACCAAAGCCACATTTTTTGAATAACAGAAAACAAAGCCTAGATCTTTCCAGAGACTTTTTCAGAGGCACAAGGTGTAGTATAAGAGAAAGGGGGGTACTTGAGGAGGATATAAAACACAAAGAAAGGAAGCTTAGGTAGAACCTCCGGTGTGGAAGCAGAGATTTGATCAGGGACCATCATGCCTTCCCTTGTGAGCCAAGCAAGACAAGTGATTTTGCCTGAAGGGATAGAATGGGAATTTGGAGAGAGGGGTTATATAGCTCAGGATCATTAGTTACCGGCAGATGGGGCTGAGTCAGAAAAGTTTGCTCTCTCGTAAACCCTGATTCAGCTCATGATCTTCCTTGTGCCTCGATGTCCCCACCTCGAATCGGCTAACGTTCAGATTGTTGATTAGGCAGCAGCCAAGGGGTGTTGAATCATCAGCCCCTTTCAGCCATACAGTAGGCTCTCGGCCAGTGTCCCTCCCATCGTCCTTTTCTCTGGATAGAGTGTCAAATCCAATTAGATGGCAAGCTGTAGATTTGATCCAGGCACTCTGGAAATTACAGATGTCTTAAATTCTTCCATACTGAGTGGGAACACAGGCCTGGAAGAGTCCGGGAGTGTTGTCTCTTATCTCCAGCTCTGCACGCACAATTCCTCCGGAATCTCATTTTCTCTCTCCAACCCGTGTGAAACCTGTGTTTCTGCTCCTGGGGACAGCCATGCTGTCTTGATAGAAGAAGTAGTCTTTTAGTTTACTTCCTGGTTCCATTCATACCCCGGGGCCATCTGTATTTCACCAGGGCCAGAACTAGGCAAGCCAGACATCGAAGGCATCCAAGTAAGGAGTCACACACCCCTCTGGGTTTGTGCAGCTGCCATCTTGTAGGCTGGACTCGTGGCTCATCTTTGCCCCTGGGGCATACCACCTACTGCCCGGCAGCTCGGGGACAGGTATCCAGGCCGAGTCAGAGGCGCCTTCCTTTGGGCCACTGCGCCCAACGAGGATGAACTGAGTACGCCACCCTCTGGGGTGTGCGTGTGCCCACGACGCATGGTAGTCTTCCACACGGGGAGGACCCTGGTGATGGGAGTGATGGATCTCCACTGCCCTCGCAGAAGAGCCCGTGTCTGTGCTGTGTGTAGTCGTCACATCATGCACCTCAGGAGCCGCAGACGAGGAACTGACACAAAATCGATTAAGGACATGAGGACAGCACTAGTGAACTCCCCAGCTCTGTTCCTTACCGTGGCGCATGCCGCGCAGATCCCTCTGAAAAGGATTACAGATGTTCTGTTTTGGTTTTTTTTTTTCCCCCTTTTTCCTCATCCCTCCCCCTAGCTTTCCCTCTCTGCACCCACGGCGCTCTGCACTTGAAGCTAAATATAATGATTCTGATTTCCCATCGTACATACTAATCAGGTTTGAAAGTTGTCTTGTGAGGCTTTAAAAAGCTAGCCAAGAGCAGTGCGATTTCTCCAAAAAGGATGTCTGCAATCAAGGTGATTACGTGGGAAAATAAATCATAATTTATATTGCTGAAAATGGCAATTGCAAAAACACTCTGACAGTACTTCCCTTTCAGTCTCTTTTTCCCGTGAATGGGGTAAGTGCTGCCCTTCTGAAACGTTCTTTTTATTTTATTTATTTATTTACTTATTTATTTTTAAGGCGCCAAATACCACGGAAGCCACGACAGTCCCGGGGTGATGCAGGTGGTTCCGGAACAGAACCGCCAAGCATTAATGCCAAAAAATGGAACCACCCCCATGTCGAAGAGAGAGTGCGAAGAAACTGTATCTAGGATCCGTGCACACACGTGTGTGAGCACACGCCCATGCACACACATATGTGCATACGTTCTTTGATCATTGTTCTATTGAAAAATAGTTTAAATACAGACTCTTAGAACTGAAAGACTTTTAGGAGGCCACCTCTCTCCTGCCCACCTGCCTTTGGGTTAAACTATAGTAAATAATCCAAGAGAACGGATGAGTGATGGGATTCAGTCATATCCCTTGGTGTTGGGAACTGTTGCTCAGTGTCTCCTGGTCAACGGATATTATGCCCACCAATGCCTACAGTTAATGCCTGTGGTCGATGATAGAAATGGCCATCACTTCTTCTTTCTCCCTTGTATTGTGATGCCCTAGACACCCCTCCCCCAAAAGTAGGGTCTTTCCACAGCTCGAATCACCACATGTCATGGAACTTGCCTGGGCCACAGGGCATGTGTGAATGTGACCCAGGCAGAGGCTTGCAAAGTGCCTCTCTGTGGGCTCTTGCCCACTGGATGCTTCTAGAAGCTTCCGTGTCTGGATGCCAACAAGCCCAGGCTTGCCTGCTGGGTGAGGAGGAACACGTGGCCGAGTGGCCACACCACACCAACCAAGAGCCAGCTACCTGCTAGGGGCAGAGCTGCTGGCTGATAGAGGACGCCTGCCCAGTGGCACCCAGACCAAACTGTTGTCTTTTTGTTTTGTTTTATTTATTTTATTTTTTTAATTGATTTATTTTTTAGAGAGAAAGAACACATGAATGAGGGAGGGCCAGAGAAAGAGAGAGAGAGAGAGAGAGAGAGAGAGAGAGAGAGAGAGAGAGAGAGAATGAATCCCCAGCAGGCTCTGCACTGTCAGCATGCAGAACCCTACGTGGGGCTCGAACTCACGAACTGTAAGACCATGACCCAGGCTGATACCAATAGTCGGACACTTAACCGACTTGAGTCACCCAGGTGCCGCAAATAACAGTTGTTTTTAGTCACTAGTTTTGGGGACTTTTTTTTTTTTTCCACAGCAAACACTAGCAGAGACAATACTTAAAAATTGAACTCTTTACAAGCTATTGGAAAGGCTCAGAGTGAGTAGTAGTTTGCCCTTTTCCTCAGAGGTGTAGGCCTGACATGTGGGAGAACAAAGTTGGTGAATGAACCCCTGCTGATGCTCCAGAGCCAATGTCATGTATCTCAGCAAGCATGAGACTTCCATGGGGGAAGTTCTACCTGCTGCAGAGATGGTCAAGAAGTTGAGGACCATTGAAAATCTGGTCCCTCTCTCACAAGGATCAGGTCGTTGGGTCCAAGGGGAGGGAATAGAGAGTGGGGGTTAAGACTTGGAATGCTGCAGGGAGATCTTCCTCTGAGTTCTCATGACAAGAAAAGGTGTACTTATCTAAAACAACCAATTTCTTTTTAAATGTCAGTATCATATCTCATAGCATTTCCATCTTTGCTCCGGCCACCAGGGAGCTCAAAGCCAAAAAGTTTTAGCATATTTTCCCTACCTTCAGCAAAGTCATAGTACCATTTGGGACCTCTCTGGGAACTAACTTTCCCTCTTACTTAGTGTCATTCTTCCTTTTGCCTAATTTCTGTATCTATTTTTCCTCCTCCTTTTTCTTTTTGTTCCCTTTTCTCCTCACTCTTTCACTTTTTTCTTTACTGTTTATATGCAGTAGGTATTTATATGTAATACCTTAAAATTCCCTGCTTTTTTAACAAGGCAGATAATAGTAAAAACAAAACAAGGAAAAAAAACAAACAAACAGATACACCATGAGATTGTTCAATCTCTGGGACCTGGGAAAGGAATATACACAGGTTCTTGGGTTGTTCCTTCCCATCAACTTTGGGGAGCTTTGCTTTGTCTTTTCTTTTCTTTTTTGTTTTTAACTTTTTTTTAAGCTTGTTTATTTTGAGAGAGAGAGAGAGAGTGTGTGTGTGTGTGTGTGTGTGTGTGTGTGTGTGTGTGAGCAGGGGAGTGGCAGAGAGAGAGGGGGAGAGAGAGAGAGAATCCCACACAGGCTCCACACTGTCAGCGCAGAGCCTGGTGCGGGGCTCAAACTCACAAACTGCGACATCATGGCCTGAACTGAAATCAAGAGTTGGTCACTTAACTGCCTGAGCCACCCAGGCGCCTCTGCCTTGTGTCTTCATGCATTTATCAGAGGAGGCATGAGGAGTAGGACCATCATAGACTCTGGAGTCAGCAAGCGGTTCTGGGTTTGAATTCTGACTCCCTCTCTATATTAGTTTCCCTTCGCTGCTGTAACGAATTACCAAAAACTTAGTGGCTTCAAACAACACATGGTTATGCTCTTTCAGTTCTGGAGGTCGTAAGTCCAAAATCTGTCTCATTGGCTCGAGGTGTCAGCCGGGCTGGTTCCTTCTGTGCCTCTAGGGGAGAACCCATTTCCTGCCATTTTTAAGCTTCATCCGGCTGCCTGCAGCCTGGGCTCATGGCCCTCCCCCATCTTCAAGGATGGCATCGTGCCGTCCCGTCTCCTTCACTGACTTCCCTTCCCTCATCACCTCGTCCTCCCCTGGTCTGACCCTCCTGCCTCTTTCTGAGAAGGACCCTTGTGATTACATAAGACACACGTGGATAATCCAAGACAATCCTGCCATCTCAAAATCCTTAACCACATCCACCAGCTGCCTCTTGCCATGTAGGTTGACATATTCACAGATTCTGGGAATTGGGACATGAACATCTCTTTTGGAAGGGGCATTATTCTGTCTACCACACTGCTAGTTCCGGGCCTCAGTTTCCCTTGTCCCTAAGACAGAGAGAGCAGCATTCTACAGGCTCTGGGGAAGTGGAAACATCAGCTTTATCACACAGGATCACACAGAGATTGGCGTCTTCCTCCTAAATTACCTTGAGGTCTGTTCTTCAGCCAGAGCGTGGGTGAGGCCATTACATATTCAGCCGCCCAACGTTCATTGAATGGAGACTGATGCATCGGTTACCATCTTGGTGTGCCACACCTGCCATAGCAAAACATCACAGACAGTGGCTCAAACACCAGACGTTTGTTTCATACAGTCTGGAAGCTGGGAAGGCCAACACCACGCCGGCAACAGTTTCGGTGACTGGTGAAACCACTTCCAGGTTTCAGATGGCCATCTTCTCACCTCCTGGAGAGAGGAAGGGCTCAGGCCTCTCCTTTTTTCTCCAAAGGTCACGAAGTCCATCATGAGGGCTCCACATTCATGACCTCACGTAAACTGAATCACATCACAAAGACAATACTTCCTCTTGCCATCACAATGGGGGTTAAGTATTCAACATAGGAATTTCGGGGGCACACAGACTTTCAGGCCGTAACAGCTATCTTGCACCTCTGCTCAGCGACTCAGAAAACAGCAGTGTGTGGCGGAGAAACTGTGGTACGAAAGTCAGAAGAGCGAGCCCTGTGGCTTTCCCGGGTCTGCCGAGACTCAGCAGCGTCGTCTTGGGACTGTGGCTTCTCCTTGCGGGCCTTCTGTGGCCTCGTCTGTAAAGTAAGGGGCATAAAATTATCCCCATCACAGGATGGTTCCGAGGACCGCGTGAAACCATCCACAGCACGGCTCCCTGCCACCGCGAACCTGTGGGTAGACGTGAGTGCTGGCCGGCTGCCCAAAGTCATGGTCCCCACCACCCCCCAGCCTCACTGCTGCTCTGCTCCTGGAGGCAAATGCATCTTAGAGTATGGTTTTCATCAGCCGATAGTGCAGTTCACAAGCTGGGGAGTTTCAGTGGCACCCACGTGCGTTTTACTTCCCCCTAGAATTCTTGCCTGAGGGTTGGAAACGGATAGCTAGCTAATGGAGCGCCGATGGCATACCAGGAATGTGCAGATTGCTTCTTGTGCTTTGTTTTATTTTTCCGTCAAGGGGTCATGACTGTCTTCAGTTTACAGTTGAAGGAATTAAAGCTCAGAGGGACACGTCTCTGGATGGTAGTAGTAAGGGTGTTGATGATGGCCGTATTCGTTTTTAAATTCACGACCACTAGAGTTATCATAGCAGAAACTCACAAATGTTGTGTGCCTTCTGAGTGCCAGTCATTGGGCTAACGTTACACGTTCGTCATTCATTGATCCCGCCCCGGAAGAAGGTGTGCTCATCATCCCTGCTTTCAGATGAAGACACTGAGTGAGGCTCAGAGAGGCCCGAGAATTCTCTCAAGCCCCACCTCAGTGAAGGGCGTGATTGGCAGAGGCCCAGTACACGTCCCCATCTCCTGCCGCGTTCACAGGGCTGTGCTGCCTCCCAGAGCCTGTGTCTTCCGTAGCCAAGAAGTGGGGTTTGTTTTGTTTTCAAAGGTCCCTAATCTCACCCCTGCTCCCCACCGTCCCAGACTGATATTTAAAAAAAAAAAATTTAATGTTTATTCATTTTTGAGAGAAAGAGATAGAGCTCAAGTGGTGGAGGGGCAGAGAGAGGGAGGGAGACACAGAGTCTGAAGCAGGCTCCAGGCTCTGAGCTGTCATCACAGAGCCTGATGCAGGGTTCAAACCCACAAAGTGTGTGAGATCATGATCTGAGCCGACGTCGGACGCTTAGCCGACTGAGCCACCCCGGCGCCCCGGACTGATATATTTTTAAAGGGTGACCTTTGCTGCAAAACTAGGGCAAAAGAGAACCAACCGGGACCCCCCCGGACCATGGAAACTTCCACTTGGCCCACCCACCTTTGTGGCTGAGTTTGTGGCTGAGTCAGGGGAAAGAAAAGGAGAAAGTTCAGCGACGCCTCCAGCGGGTGGTCTCGCCCAGGGCCCATTACCAGGCTGGAGTGACAAAGTGTGGCACGCCTGCGGCTCATCCCGTGTCTAATGGAACAGAAATGAGCACCTTACTGCCCTTGTTTTCCAGTGGCTCGTCTGGGGCTCTGCGAGGTTTATTAATCTCCGCGTATAATGGAAAATGTGTTGCCATGTTAAATCTGGAGCCACTGTTCACTGCTCAGAGGATTGAAGGCGGCAGGAGTCTGTGTCTTATTTACAAGCAGTGCGTGGGAGGGACACTTAGGGCAGGAGAATGCTGTCGTAAAAATCCATGTGGAATTTGAAAGTGTGCATTAATGCATGTGACCAGATGGTTCTAAAATATGCCACTTTAACCAAAAATCATCCTCTGAAAAACTCTTCTGAAGAACATTGTGCATAATAACTGCCTTGAGCAGGGCCATAATTGTAGAAAATGTATGAGGTACTGGATGGGGAAGAGGGAGGGAAGTGGTTCCTACTTTTCATTACAGGGTCCCTCCAAATGCCTGCCTGAAAGAAAAAAAAAAATCACCCAATGCAGACAACCGTGGCACTACTTGCACCATTTAGAATCGCTGTGAGTTATTACCCAGAAATTGCTAACCACTGCTTTCTAAGTTATATATTAAAAAAAAATAAGACGCTTCCAAATTCTGAAACTCCAGAAGCAACCAGCTGTTAGTTACATGTCACAATATTCATACTCATGTCTGCAAGTATATTCTTAGGTTTGTTTCCTGCTTGTCTCTTACAAGTTTTAAGGGCCATCAGTCGAAGCGTCTAATAATCTTAACACTGTTGTATTTACACTTGAGATCTTATTATCCTCCCCTTAGCTATGTAAACAGATGAATAACCTGCTTGGGATTCACCCAGATGCTGCTTGTTGCAGACTCCAGGCACAATGAGAAGGGAGACATCCTGTGTCAGCCTTTCGGGCTTGTTCATTAGGCAGAAGGGGAGAACGTCCCAGATAAGCCATCACTGGGGGCCAGGTGGGGTTACCGCACAGGCCACTCAATCTGTCCTAGGAGCCCTCAAGTTTTGCACACCATTGTTTAAAGTTGCAAGAGGCCTTGGGACTTTAAAAAAAAAAAAAAAAAAAAAAGAATCATGCAAGCGGAAATGTGACTCTCCTTAGCAGAAAGGGACTGTTGCCCGCCAAAAAAGAGTCCGGAAAATGCTTCGTTGCCTCTCTCTATTGTGATCAAAACAAGTGGGTGCGTTTTCGTGGCGTTAAAACATTATTTTCCTTTATTAAGCCTCCTGTTTCATATCGCTGTTCAAATTCGACATCTACCTTTAAGTTTGCTTAAAATTATTACCACTTTGTTGACATTAATCTATATGCTTTTCAGTGGGTGCCCTCTTCTCATTTGCAATATACCTTTTAAGGAGCGGTTGGAAAAAAAAACAATATACCTTTTAAGGAGTGGTTGGAAAAAAAAGGGGAAAAAAGGAAAACATGTTAAATGTTAATGATTTCTTTCCTCACTGCAATTTTTGTCAGCTCCGTTTTGTACATATATGATTATGAAGCAATTTGCATGAAATTTACACCTTTTCAAATTTTGAAAATTGCCTTGTTGAAAAAGAATCGCTACACTTCTCAATACCGCACTGATTAATCACAGTTATAGAGTAGACATAACATTTTTATTAAACTCTCAGTGAGCAGGAAAATTAGCACTTCCTGCAATAACCATACTAATTTCATTAGTGAACGTTTTCATTTATAAAGTGCCTCTTCCTTATCTTGAACCTTTTATCCTTTTCTTATTGACCAAAGAGAGGGCATATCTTTGGGAGCTCGTAATAAACCATCTTCGTAATACGTTGTGACCCCATCGACCAGCTGCTGCTTCCAGCCGATCATCTTCCTTGATCATAAATATCCATCGGTACCTTTTATCACATGGGGCTCTTTGGGCCTTCTTTTTGAATTTCAAATATGATGAGATAGTTTCCCATCCTTAAGAGCATGCCGTGGGATGATTTTTGGCCAGACTAAAACTCTGAAAGTATCAGGTGGATATAAAGGTAAAGAAAATACAGGCTTTTGTTGATTCATTTTCATATAACTTCTTTATTGGGTGCGTATGATAAAGGGGAAACAGAAGGGAATACAAGAAAGGCTCAGGGAGAAACTAGTGAGGTAGAAATAAGGCCTGCCGGGGTTAGGGGCCTGGGGTCCAAGCGTCTTATTTATATACAAACTCACATAGGAGTCTCCAGTTCCGCCACAAAGTTCTTTCTGAAACATGTGGGCAGCTGAACTCTTGTGATAATTATTTATTTTCCATCACCCTACTGAATGCCGGGTTCTATTTGTGGTGCTGAGGACACAAAGGTGAGCCCCCAGGCAAGCCAGCTGCCTCCTCCCAACAAAGTTTACATTCCAGTGGGCGAGCCAGTCCAGAAATGAGTAAATGGCTGGATGAAATCTCTTCAGCAGCGATGCCCATTCAGAAGCCAGCAAACATGGTGTCTTCAAGAAAGGAAGGTCAGGAGCGGACGGGGGCTGCCTCGAGAAGGGATGGCAAGGTGGCATTGAATTGAAGGCTTCAAAGATGAGAGGGAGCCAGTGATGGAAAGAGCCAGAGGAAAAGTGTTTTAGGCAGAAGGAACCGAGAGTGAAAAGGTGCCCTGTCAAGGCAAACGTTATGCATTGTTGAAGAAATAGCATTGACCAGAGGGTTTGTTCATGTGCCCTGTGATTTTTAAATTTAGAATTGAGGTCTGTGCTTGATGTGAAATATTGATCATTTCTTTGTGTCTTAAGTGCATTGGGAAAGCTGTATATATTCAAAGTAAAAGAGAAACAGACATTTCTGAACACCCAGTTGGGGAGAAAGGGGCAGTGGCAGCTTCTAAGTGTTATAGGAAAACAGGTGACTTTCTCTTTGTGTGTCAGTTTTTTATTTTGTATTTTTCATTTATTTTTATTAAAACTTTTTTAATGTTTATTTGATTTTTGAGAGAGAGACAGAGCGTGAGCAGAGGAGGGGCAGAGAGAGAGAGAGAGAGAGAGAGAGAGAGAGACAAAGAATCTGAAATAGGCTCTAGGCTCTGAACTATCAGCACAGCCTGACACGGGGCTCAAACCCATGAACTGTGAGATCATGACCTGAGCCAGAGTTGGATGCTTAACCAACTGAGCCACCCAGACACCCCTGTGTGTCAGTTTTTTTAAAAAGTGTGGATTATATGGCTTTTTTTGTGCCAGTTACAACTTAGAAAGGTAAATGACTCATCCACGGTCATACTGCCAATAGACTGGAGGGCCAACATTAACCACACAAGACTGAAATTTCCCAGTAAAATATATATATTCATTGGACGCATTACGCTTTAACATCACTAATAACTTTTCATTGGCTTATGTCTTGTTTTGTCATCTTTATGTATAGCTTTTAAAGGGCAGTAACTATCTGATAATTCTGAGTGTCCTTGGAGTACCATGCTATTGAAAACATGCTCAAATTCAGCAGTAAGCAGACATTGCAATGAACACAAAAATGAAAAGTTATTTCACACTCACCGGATTGGAAAAAAAAAAAATAAGTACTCTGGCAATACCAGGTATTGGCAAGGATATGGAGTAACAGGAAATTTCATACATCCCTGGTCAGAGTATAAATTGACAAAGCCACTTTGGAAAATATTTTGGCATTACCTAACAAAGTCATCCATGAGGCTATATAGTTTCACTCCTATGACATGCCTTTGAGACACTCTTGAAAACTAGAAAAAGTTCGAGAACGATTCTGGCACATTATTTATGGTACCCAGAAACTGAAAATTTTCCAAAAGGCATCCCTCATAAAATGGGGGAAATAAAAGGTGGTCCTGGATATTCACAGAGAGGAATACTCGTTAGCAGTGAAAATGAGTGAATGAATTCCCATAAACTGAATCAACATCGAAGAATCTTGAAAACACAACGTGGAATTCAAAAAACAGTTACATAGATTCTATACGCAGTATGATTCAACTTATAGATAGTCCAAAACGTAGGTAGAACTAAACAGATAGAGGATATAAGAATATGTGCTTCATGCCATAAAGAAAAGCAAGCCAACGGGGAGCACAAAATATGACCTAGTGCTTCCCCAGGTTGGAGTGGGGTGGGTGGGGTGGAGAGGAAGAGAGAATAATGTCTTGAGGGGACTATGGGGGAGGTACTACAAGGTTCCATTTAAGTCATTCTGTTTACCATTGTTTAAGCCATACATAAATTACGTATATGAACTCTTTTATTATGTAGGCACATTGCATAATATTGAAAGACTAAAGATATTCCGGTACCTTGAAACTGAATTAGGTGTTTGGGGCTTGGCTCCTTTGTTTTCTGTCCTTCTTAGTCTTGACCCACCGTGAGCTCTCTTGCCGGATGAAAACATGGGAGAGTGATATTGCCCCACACAACTCTACTTCCTTCATACTCCAATCTATCCTGTGTGCCAGACACATTTTTCAAAAACACAGTCTTTACTATACTGCTCATCTGTCCAAAAACATTCAATGGCTCTCATGGCCTCCAGGACTGAGCCCATGTTCCCCAGCCTGTCAGTTCTTTTACCAGTGTTTTCTCTGCCTCACCATTTTCCCCCCATTATTTCAGTACATTTTCTTGTGCGTAATTGTGTGGTCAGCCGCCAGGCTGGGTATGGGCACAGCAGTGAACCCTCAACCCATGGCTTTTGTGGGGCTCATCTGCTTCCTGTCCTTCCAACATCATGTGCTCATTCTTGATATCTACTTGTACACACTCCAGTTTCTGTACTTGAGCTTCATTTAGTATTCTTGGTACACAAATCGACTTAAGTTTTGCAGCTTGATGTAACGCATGTTTATCGTTCCATAGTTTTTGTGGGTCAGGCGTCTGGGCATGTCTTAGCTGGGTTTTCTGCTTAGGGTCTCACAGTCTGCTACAATCAAGGCCACAGCCTGGCAGTGTTCTCATATAGAAGCCCAACTAGAGAAGAATTGGCTTCCAGAGTCACCTCCACACCTCCAAGGTTACAAAGGCTGGTTCCTGGCAGACTTCATTTTCTTATAGCTGTATGACCCAAGGCTTCTTGCTGAGAGTTGGTTGTGGCTGGAGGCCCCCTCAGCAACTAGTGGTGGCCCTCAGCTCCTAGAGCTCAGCCATAGTTCCTTATCACATGGGCTTTCCCAATATGGCAGCTTACTTCATCGAGCCAGCAAAGAGAATCTAGAACAAGTTGGCTGGCAAGACATATTCTTACATCAGGTAATGTGATCACAAGAGTAACATCCAGTCAGCTTCTGTTGGCCGGAAGCACCTCACAGGACCTGCCCACACTCAGAGCCGGGGGATGACCCGAAGGAATAAGCACCAGGAGGCAGGGATTGTTGGGGGCCTCCTTAGAGTCTGTTCACCCCAACTTAGGTCTTCTCTTTGCTGTCAGTTAATGTCTGTGAAGCCTCTAAAACTGAATCCCATTTGAAGCTGTCTGTGACTGCTCTCTCCCTGGGAACAGCAGGAAGACGACCTTGAGAGTCTAAAGGCCAGAAGATCTGCCTTTAAAGAGCTGCCATCTATAGCCTTCAAGGTAAAGAAGGAAGATTTTGAAGAAAGACTTTGCCTGTGTTAATTGCAGTCTTGAGACACTTTCAGCAGGGATGAGAAATTGCCTCTGGGCTGGTTCCACCCGTGAAGGTGATAGTACATCAAAACTGTTTTGTTTTGTTTTCATTTTCAAATAGCAGTTGTTAGACCCCTAAAGATTAGGGTTTCTCAAATACTGATCAGAATAGGTGTTTAGGAAATATTTGTTTAGAGGACAATGGCCTGTGATAGGCTTGCCCTCACACTGTCAGATGTCCTGAGGATGTGATGCCCATCTTTTATCCCAGCATTCTGTAGAGGCCTCGAGGGATTCCCGGAAAGCCCAAGAGGTTTTTGCATTGACAACAAGAAGTCCCAGACTGTCTGATTTTACCCCCTCCTCAGATCCTGTGGCATCACCTTTGATTGGAGTGGGGCATTTGATTTTCTCCATTCCTTCCTCTAAGCCATGAATTGGACAAATATCTAGCAAGCACCTACCATGCTCTTGAAACTAGTGTAGATCACGGCGCCATTTTGAAAGCGTAACCTGAATAATGGACAGCACACCGATAAAGCCACTGTCTGGTCTCGATTATTTTTAACACCATAAGGAAAAACTTTATTAAATCCAATCACAGGAACTCCATTTACTTTTAACCCCACATGGCAAAGTTATCAATGTGGGATGCTTCTGAACTCACAGATGAAAAATGCCTAGATAAATACCGTAAGGGACATTTTTAAGCATGTAAAAAAATCAATTTTCATAAGGTTACATCTTTTTACCTCTTTATATAAAACATGCTATATTAAAAGAGAGATTAAATTTTACTCTGTGGAGTCAAATGCAAACACAAAATTATTTTTTCATTTTTCAGAGCATGTACTGGATTATCATTTATTTATGAGGCTTTTTTTAATCTAGAATATATGGAAATCTTTTCTTGAAGCACAATATAATATTGAATTGGGAATGTTGTCTGACAGTTTCCCTCTTACAGTTGCATAGAATGATTCTCCTGTATGAATTTTTAAAAGAAACTTCAATATACTCTGCATTTGAAAGGGAAGAAGTAATCGCCATAATCTTGAGGAATCTTTTAAATGGCCTCCATGCCACTTCTTCTACATTTCCCCAACTTTGCTGCAACAAATAACGCTTCTACGATTTTCCAGAACTCACAGAATGTCCGGTTTTCTTTCTTATGCACAAAAGGTACACCCAGCAATGGAAGTTCTCCTCCCAAAGACAGTGTCATCAGTTCAGAATAGAGCTGTGATGTGATCGGTGTTTTTCCTTTTGCACCTTTTCCTTGCTTGGAGGCTCTGGGCTTGAAAGGGCACTCGTAGCCTTCATTCTCCACGAGGCACGTGTCTTTCCATTACAGGCCCTTCAAATCATGGGCCGAAGCCACACAGCCATGAGATCAGGGACACAGAAAAACGCGGGTTTGGGCATCAATGCTTTCTGAAGAATCCCATTAAGGTTAGCCACTCTGAACCACCCTGCATCAACTCACTTTTATATGGCTTGATCATGTGTTTTTCGTCCCATTCCTACTTGGTGTTGTTGTTGCATAACACGCCACCCCGAAACGGAGTGATTCGTCTACAGATTGCCTACGGCGGCCTGGCTTCACCAGTCTCCTTCTGGGATTCAGGCTGTACCTGGTGGGTTACGGTACGTATTCCCCGTGGTGGGAATTGGTAGGTGCCAGTGACTTGTTAGGGCTAGACTCAGGTCTGGATTCACATTTCTTTGGCCAAAGCCAGTTATGTGGCCAAGCTCAACTTCAGTTGGGAAATTTTACACCTTCCAGGGAGGTGTGAGGATGTCAAGTGAGTGTTTGCTAAGTAGACTTTCTACCTAGTCTTTGGCATTTATTGGAGGTAGATATATATCTCTATATCTACATAGATATTGGAGATATAGATAGATAGATAGATAGATAGATAGATAGATATCCATGTAGATATCTATACAGATATTGGAGATAGGTATATATCTCTATATAGATATAGAGATATAGGTAGAGATAGAGATACATATCTATCTCCAATAAAGATATATATATATCTCCAATAAATATATATTTCTGTGTTTATATATGTATATTTTAAGTATAAAGCATATTTTTATAAAATTAAATAAAAACGTGTCAATAGCTTGTTCAGATTTTAGCCTCCTTCAGAACAGCACCTCTAGCATTTGCATTTATCCCTCCTGTTGCATGAGTAAGGCGGCCCTGACCCCTAGTTCATCATTCAGCTGGCTCACCTTTCATCCAACCCCGGATTCCACCAAGAAGCATTGGGTCCACAATTCTCAACTTTGGAGCCAGACCAGCTAGAGTTCAACTCCAAACTCCTACTTCCCAGCTCTGTGACCTTGGATAATTTACTTAACCTTTCTGAGTCTCAGTTACTAAATCATTTAAATGGTGATGGTTGTATCCACATCTATATCCTTTGCACCTGCATCGTGACATTTTGGCTCCTCCCCAACTAATAGCTCTAGAATGCTGTGTGCCGGTACGCTGTTTGACCGTATCATCCGAGCAGTCTTGGAGAAGCTGCCACTTTGTGAAGAATCTGTTGCTAGGGAATGTCAATGGTATGACTTTCAATTTAGCACATGCACAAGCGACCTTGTTTGGGCTTGTGCCATTGGTAATTCAGTTTCGGGATTTTACTTTGACAGAACGTATTCAAATATGGTTTTTGCTGTCTATCAATTGTACCCTCACGGCCCCAGTTCATTCAAACAACCAAGACTTGCTAATTAATATTTTCACAAGAACATTTGTCACATGGGTGAAAATTTCAAAAGAAAAAAGTATATGACCTTTGTTCTCGTGAATACTTTATAACGTAGTTGGGTCCACATCATTTTGACCACCTGGTCCAGAAAGTACTTAGATACCATCTGACCTCAACCTAGGACAGTTGAGCTAGTTAATGCTTTGTGCCTTTTTGCCAGTTAAAAATAATCTCATACCGTTGAACTGGTTTTTTATCATTCGATGATATGGTGTATACATACACCAAATCCAAGTATATAGATAAGACTGATGGATAGATAGGTAGAAAGATATATCTGTAGTTGTTATGAACAGTGCAAAAGAAATTCATTTCCAGCGATGGGTCATTTGGAAAAAGATCAATATGGTACATCAAAATTATAAATAAATGAAAATGAATACAACCCCGTGGTTTTCTGAAAGCCTGGTTTTCTGTGTGGCCCCCAAGGATTGCATCTCTGACACCTGAAACACACATCATCTGTTACAGAATGCTTGTTTGTGAACAGGTTTGATGATGAGGGTACATCTCCGTAAGTGAATAGCATTTGTAATGCTGTTACAGCTTTGTTGATTGGTAACATTCCTTGGGACATGTCTTGCTTTTTCAGAAACCTATGCAACAAAAGAAGTAATAATAGTAATGTTACATCATACCTCTTCTGCATTTTCTTTTTTGCTTTTTTCATAGTTTCAGTGTCTTCCTTTCTTTTCTCTTTTGTTAGCCACCCCATGCTCACTCTTCCGTTCTCAGTCCTGTTTTTCTCTCCGTTCCTATTTTTTGGAGCTGTTAAAAATCCATTTAATGATTTAGCAATAATTATGAAGCTCCTGCTCTGTGGCTGTTACTTTATTAAGTACCAGGGATAAAAAAGACAGTTTTTGCCTTACAAGGCCTTGTGAGAAATGGAATAATGTAATAATATATTTAAATCCCTTACAGTGATACCTGGAACATAATAGTGCTCAAAAATTGTTGAAGTTTCGCTTCGGCTTGAAATTAGACTCCCTTGAAGACTCCCTGAGACCCAAGGAAAGTGTCCTCATTTCACTGCAAACCATAGGCTTCATTTCTCAATATTCAAACCACAGGGCTTGTAAAGTACTCTTCCAAATCATGCCCAGTGTTTAAGGCATAATGGCTCCCAAAAGTTTGCTCTTCTGGGTGTGCATGCATGCTTTCTCCTGCAGCCCACAAGTTCTATGAAAAAAAGGGCTCCAATTACTGTTTTCTTTGCCCACAAAGGATTCCATTCGGTGCTGATCACCAATTACAGGTTGAGGGGCTCTGTGGTCCCAAATAAACAACACCTCCTCAGCGCCCAGTTGGCCAGTCAGACACAAGGTGTTCTGACTAATGGCCAAGGTGGTGGCCAGTGGTCCTACCCCAGACAGATGACCAAATGGAAGACTTAAAGAAATGGCACAGAAATAATTTCTTTAGCATAAGTGCACTTTTCTACAATATTAACTTTATAATCCAAAAGCTCTGGTATTAGTGAATTACAGAAGCAACTTGTGACATTATCTGATTTGCAGAGTGTTTGAAGAATTTAAAGTTCAGCTCCATGGCGGCAGTGGGGAGGAAATGGGGAGTTAGAGCATTCTTCCCGTGAAGAGTTTTTCTAATTATTATTCATTTCATAATGCCATTTATTAGGCCTTCGTTAGAATGAATTTTTCTCTTAACATCACCCCAAAGATGCCTTGTAATTTCCTATGGTCATACCTGCCAACCCAGGTGGTAATTCCTGGTCTTAAGTCTGGTGCAATAGATGTTCAAAGGATATGTGTTACCTTCTTATATGAGTTTAATCATATGAAAATGAGGTACTGCCTATATTAGAGTTGATTTCATGCTTAATTTTCTTTTCTTTTCTTTCTTTTTTTTTTTTTTTTTGTTTAAAAGCTTTCTTGGCCATTTTCTGTTTTTAATTGCTGTTGTATATCCTTAATGCACAGGATATGGTTAGGACAAGTATTTAAAAAATATTTACTATTCTGATGTTATAAAGAAGAAAGTTACATATGGTCATTTGAACTAATTGCTAAAATGACACTACATTAATTAGATAATTAAGGGTCTTGAGCATGTGGCTATTGTATTCATTGGGCTGGAAGCCAACGTTTTCTATAGCTGAGAAAATGGGTTAGCATAATTCAAAATTCAATTGCTGTACCCTTTTTCATATGAATAGATAATACAGAATGAGTCTTAAATCTGGATTGGAAAAACTAACAGGAACTGGTTTTATTTTAATTGAGTTTTAAAGCACTTCTAGGCCTTCTCATTGTCTTTATAGTTTAACCCTTTGTGGTTGTGACCGCCTGCCTTTTAAGTCTTGCCGCTGAACACGTTCATGGTAATGATCTTTCTATATTTATTGTGAACCCCTAAGGATAAGTTCTTCACCAGTAAATGCCTTGAGACATGAAACCAACGTCTTTTTGGCCTCTGCCCCCTCCTCGCTGAGAATAAATGCTGCCCATGGTTTGAAGTCCTTTATAACAGTACATTTTCTAGGAACCTTAACTTATCAAGGTTATTTGTCAGGAGAATTATCTCTTGTAACACCAGGTTCCCTACCTTCAGATGACAGGACTTAATACAAAAGTTTTCCCCATCCCAACTAGTGGTGTAAGTTGATTTCATATCCTTTTATTTTATAAAGTTTTGCTTATCAGGTTTGTCACCCTCTATTTGAAATTAAAATGTGTGGTCTCCCGGTGACCTTAAAGCAACTGACCCCCAAATCTAATCACTCCCAGCGTCTGTGAAAATCGACAAATATGTCAGGTATAACTCGTGGCATCAAAACATTGTTTTAAATATTTCATTTGTAGGCAAGGCGAGGATCATTTTCAGGTTAGTCCTCTGAGAAGGATCGCTGGGCGCATGAACACCTTTGGTTTCTCTGCTCTCTAATCGACAGTCATTATCAACGGGTTGTATGAGCAGAAAATGTGCAGTTACGTGTTCTGCACGAGTGAATTATTGATTGGATTTATGGCCAGAAGAATGTTCCTAAGTGGTCAATACATGGCCACACTATGTCAGGTGAAGGTAAAAAGAAAGTAAAGAAAGTGAGATCTATACTTTTGAAAGCAGTTGCTGTTGGGTTATGTTACATTTGTCATTTGAGGTTACCATTGGATGTAGATGAAAATGTTAATTACGTTAATGTAGATGAAAATATGGTGTCCAGCGGACGCCTTACAAATAGGGAGTGTCAGTGTTTGCATGTTGGGATTTTTTTGGTCAAAAATTGTATACTTATATAAGCTGACATCGACTGGCTTGCCAAAATTGTTTTGGGTGTGTAAGGGCAGTTAAAAAAAATGTGGACGGGTTTATGAAAAACTGCATGCAATCCTTCTGTTTCTCATTATTTATTGACCAGTGACAATTTCACAAAAATACCATTAGTCCCTTGGTCATTGATGAGTGCAACTTCAGCTGATACATGTATCTCTGCTACGTCACTTCTACTAGATGACTAAGGACCCCTGCTTACTAGTGAACTTGTTACTATACAAAGTTATAGTTACTGGAAATGTCTTCATCGAGATCAGCCAAACTGGCTCCCCGCTGGTTGCACCTGTGGATCCTTCTGTCCCTGATCGTAGAATGTCCTGGTGACCCCTTATTTGGTGGGTCATTTATGAGTGGCTGTTCTGCTGATGCCGAATGGGAACCTACCATGCAGAGAGCTTGACTAGTGCTGAGAATATGGAGGTGATGAAGAGGAAGACGTTGCCATCGACAGGGCATGGGCTCAAGTACAGGTGCTTTGCGTGCTGTCCAGTACACGGCTAACCTACTTAAGGCCAGCTTTAGGCAAGGTGACCAGGGGTTCACATCTTACTAGTGATGGTCTCCATTCCCCACACTAAGCGGGGACCTCAAAAAAAGGCGGGAATCTTCTGTTCTGGAAGTCTTTGTCCCTGTGAGCCTCTTGGTTGGGGCGTCCTGTAATGTGAAGTGTTCAAAGCTGCATGTTCTCTAATCACCTGGGCTTATACACCCAGGCAGCTGTTTCACCTGGCAGTTCAACCAAAGGAAGGGGGCCGTACATGCACTTTAGCAACAATTGGCTCTGTTGGTCCTCTTAAGCCAGCCGGAGGAATTTGTGGCGTTTCAAGAGTAATTCTGACAATATTCAGGTTTGCTTTATGCCCCCACTCGTGAGTGTAAGGCGAGACGTCACCCCTACCATCAACAAAGGGATTCAGAGTCACAATGAATCCATTAAGAGGAGTTTCATTTTCATTTTCTCTGAAGCAGAATCCCTGGTCATAAAATGGAATATGGATCGTAGGTTTTGTGGGGAAAGGCACTTGGCTGCAGTTCCTTCCTTGAAACGAGGCCTAGAAATACCAGCGTCCCATGCTTGTCTTCCCAAGCTGCAACTGAGTCACTGATAGCATAACGATAATGTGAGTCCCTTCAGTGTCAGAGCACCCGGCGGCAGTGGGTGGTCTGGCCCAGGAGCAGATGCCCTGATGTGGTGTCGGTAATCCTGAGGTTTTTGAGTTAAGTGCTTTTGACATGCAGAATCAAGAGTCAAGGGCAAAGCTGCCTTTTAAATGCTCTCTCTGAAGCGTCCACCTGCAGATGTAATTGAGCCTCTCAGGTGAAGAGCTTTATTAGAGCAAAGCTGGTTAGTGTTGCATACCTATTGGAGGGAATATTTTAGGCATCTTCAATAACTGCCATGTGACATTGCTGAAGGTCCCGAGCCTTCCTGTCCTCCCAACAGTTCAAGAAGAAAAATGCTATGGCGGACGTGTTGCTTAAGCTTCGTCGTTCACTGTGGTCCAAAGCAACCCTTCCCTTCATAGTCATAGTTTCCCATTATAAAGGTAGTTGTGTGATTATTGTACGTCTTCCACACCAGGCTGTAAGATCCACGAGGCCCGGGACCATGTCCTTCTTGTTCCTTTCTGCTTCCCTAACAGTAACACCAGGCCCAATATAATTACCATCATCACCTTGATCATCGTCACCGCCATAGCTGATATTTATCACCATATAGAGTGCATCAGGCACCATCAGAAGGGCTTTATGGATATTGTTCTCTACCCTGGAGCCAAAAATTAAAAGCAAATTGGCCAAGAGGAAAGAACATGGATTTTGGATACCAAACCCTTGAATCCACGATCCCAAAATGTTGATTTCCAACCTCTGGATTTTGCCTCAGGACCAGGTCACTTAATCCCTGTATGCTTACATTTCCTCATCAGTAAAACTGGAAGAATAACCCCCATCTTCCAAGTTTGCAGTGAGAATTAAGCACGGAAGTTGCTCTGAGCCTTGCGTACAATGGACGCCCAAAACAAGTGAGCAGAGGTGCTGTTTTTTATTATTTTTTTAATGTTTTTTATTTATTTTTGAGAGAGAGAAACAGTATGTGTGGGGGGAACGGCAGAGAGAGACGGAGACACAGAATCCAAAGCAAGCTCCAGGCTCTGAGCTGCCAGCACACAGCCCAGCGCAGGGCTTGAACCCACGAACTATGAGATGGTGGCCTGAGCTAAAGTCGGATGCTCAACCGACTGAGCCACCCAGGCGCCTTGAGGTGCTATTTTTATACATGTTATGGAGTCTGAGAGTCAGGCTGAGAGTCTCGTGAAGGAAGCTAGGGTATGCACTATGATTCCGTTTATGTAAAGGTCAAAAGGTTAGGAGTTCTCCATGTGAGAGAAGTCAGACTAGGGGTTACATCTGCAAAGGGCATCGTTCTTGAAGGGGACGGAAGGTGCCTTCTGGTGTGCTGGAACTGTCGTCTCCATTGATCTGGCGATGTACTCGCATGGGTGTGGACATATGTGAGAGCTTACCAAGCCGTACCCTTGGTGTCCGTGCCCAGCAGTGTGGGTAAGCAGTACCTCAAAAGAAATAATTTGAGAGAATGTTCCATTAATTGAGAGAGTTTTCTTCCATCCTAAGTCAAAGCACAAAGCAGGTGCCTGGAGCCCGGGTGGTGAAGGTGGAGGAAGGCCGAGGTAACTACAAGGTCTGCTTCTGGATTTTGCTGCGGCCTATTCGAAGGCAGCTATGGATGCATCAGTCAAAATCCAAACCTAAAAAGAAATTCTTGAGCCATGTCCCTGTGAACTAAATATAGCATCAGATTTATAATGTTGTGGTTCTGACCACCCCCAGGCTATTTCTGACCACAGGGGCAGCTTAAATGGTGTGGCCCATAAAAAGTCATCTGCAGGCTCAGGCCAAGTGTTGGTCTATTTAGGGCCAAGAGGAGACCAAGCCTTGGCAGCAGATCTCCCCAGGGTAGGATCCTAAGCCGAATGGAGATTGTTGCCGCAGCTGCTGGCCAGGAACCTGGCGATTCCTTAGCATTCTGTCTTTGGGGACCAGCTTTTTAGAGGTGGGCCTTATTCACGCTGCTCCCCAAGGAGCCCACTGAGGGACTCCTGGCTGCTCTTTTGCTGGCCAGGGGGACTTGGCGTTAAGTCAGATAAGCCCCGGGCTCCCAGAAAGCTCCCTGTTTCCTGTATTGCCCGCTTTTCTTTGCCACAGCGATCCCACCGCAACTCCTTGACTTGACTTAACTAGCACCCTCTTACAAGGTGCTTTTTTTGGCCTGGGTCAGTCTTGGCTTCCTCCCCAGAAGCCTGGTTCCTCTCCCTCTCCCTCTCTTCCCCCTCCCAGACAAAGGCACACTTCCGGTTATGATACAGCTTGGTCTGATTGCATCGGCCCTGCCCTGTGGTGCACCTCTGGGGCCTCCTGTCCCGTGCTTTTATGCAGGCTAAAGGTTTTCCTTGCTCTCCAGAGATTTGATTCCAGGCCCACCTATGAAATAATTGCTCTAGGTAACCAGAGGCAAGATAAAGCTCTCTGAGCTTCCACTTTCCTTATTTGTAAAACGGAGAGGCAAGACTAGCTTTCTTCTTTCTAGTTTTGCTTTTCTGGTTGAATACTATTGTGACGTGATAAGAAATACGTATATTGGTCTCTACCTCTGGCTCCTCCTAATATTTTCGGTCTTTGGCCCTGGTTACTGATGCAGAGCTCCTCAAACTCTTGCTGATTTCCTGGGTGAGAGGCGTTTCTTTTGTCCTAATGAAGCAACTGGTGGCAGGATCCTGGATGGAGGCTGGTCACCCAAAAGACCAAGCCGTGAGTAGAGGCTTGGGAGCTTCACCCCCACCTCCCATGCTCTGGAGGGGGAGAGTGGCTAGAAACTGAATTAATAGTTGATCATGTCTACACAGCGAAACACCCATAAAAAGCCCTGAGGTGTAGGGTTCTGAGAGCCTCTGGATGGGTGAACACATCCATGAGCAGGGAGGGTGGCCCAATCCTACTCCACAGGGACAGGAACTTCTGTGCTGGGAACCCTTCCATACCCTATTCTGTGTATCCCTTCATCTGGCTCTTTGTTTATAACCTTTAAAGTAGCCTTTGGAAGAGGTCGGCAGCCATAAGGAAACTGTTCGTCTGGGTCATGTGAGCCCACTGCAGCAAATTATGGAGCTTTGAGGGCAGGTGGTGGGTCCTTCAATGTGCATCTAAGTCTGGACGGAATAGACTGCGTAACCTGGGGCCTCAAACTTGAGATGGCCATCTGTAGTGGGGGCAGTCTTGTGGTCCTGAGCCCTAGCCCGTGGGGTCTGTGCGAACTCTACTCAGTATCAGGAGTAAATTGAATTGCAGGACAGCCAGCTGGTGTCGGAGAATTGGTCCTTGTGGGGAAGAAACCCCACATGTCTGGTGTCTGAAATATTGTGGGTGAGATTAAAGGCAAAACAGTGAGTCTTCCCCATACAACGATTTATCATGTTTAGTACCTACCATGTGCCACTGACAGCATTAGATGCTTCTTTACTCATTATCTAATTTAATTCCCCAACCACACTGCAACATAACTTATTCTTTCCATTTTAGAAATGAGAAAATAGTGAGTCAGAAAGATTAAGTAACTCGTTCAAGGTGACCGCGGCAGAAGTTTGATATTAGGAATAACTAACATTTATTGAGTGTCTTTTGTATGTTGGAGACTGTGGTAAACCTTTCATACAGATAATCTCATTTCCTCTTTACCACAACCCTAGGATAGAGATGCCAATACCTTCTCTTTGACATAGGTAAATTTCAATTTTGAAAGGTTAAGTAATGTGCCCAAGGGCATCCATCTATAACTGTGGGGCCTTACTTACAGACTCAGGTTTGTGTGAGTCTGAAATTCATGCCACTTCTCTTATATATGACATTGCATCCCTTCACACTCTCGATGGGGAACCCTTGTCCCCTTTTTTAAGCCTAAAAGATATTATCCATGATTCCACAGCATCCGGATTTGAAAATCTCTATTAACTCTTGGAGAAATCTAGCTATTTGATAATGGCATGATATAGTGAGTATTGTTTTTAAAATTTGTATAACATTTCAAGAAACCAACAGAATGACAGATCGCTTTCTAATGAAGAATTAAAAGAAATCCAGCAACTCTCTGTCAGACCTTTATCATCATCCCATTCATAATTGATTCCAAAGTTGCATGAATCTTTCAAGATAAGTGTCTTATTGATTATCCTGAGAACAAGGGATCACCTGCCACTGCCCTCCCCTGATTACCGTAAACAGAGATGTTGATCAGAAGAAACGTCATTTTCTTTGGCGTTGGACCCATGGGGCATTCTGACGCATTGGTGTGGGGAGTAAAGGAACCATGACCCGGATCTACAGGTGCTTCATCATGGCCATCGTCTTGTTTTGGAGGAGCTGGAGACAGATGTCCATTGGTTAGCCAACACAGCCTTGACCTGTTTTATACCGTTGTGCTGCGAGACTTCTTCCTGGTAAAGATGCAGCGTGGTCCATTGAATGCCAATTCATGGCTGCCAGGAAACATTAAGTCTCTCAAGCGATATCCTTTTTCTGTGTGTTTACTGGTGGTGATGTAAATCAAGTGGACCTTGATCTTGGAAAGGATCAGAGTGTTTACAAGGGACTCTACAGTTACTTCTGTCGCTATAATTAGGGAAAATACCAATATAGCCCTGTGGTGACATTCAGCGTTTAATGTCTGCTTCCTGTGTGGCCAGGATTGCACCCCTCCGTGGAGCTGACCCTTGTTTGCACTGCTGCTGAGCCTGGCACGCGTGTGGGGAGGGCCAGTATTGGCAAGGGAAGTGGCAGAGTTTTCCCTGGTGGCTTGATTACTCCTCCTGAAGCCCTTGAAATACTCTCCAGGTGACAGTAGCTCCAGACTCAAACAGGTAGTGGCATTTGGACAGAAGGGGACCTGACTCATGGTTTTTAGGTAGAAATAATGAAGATTCAGGCCACTGCATTAAATTAGCAGCCTGATTTCCCAAGGCTGCCATTGGTGAAATGCTTAGTTGACATCCTGGGGGATGGGATGGGGCTACTCTGTTCCCAAATGAGCCTTGCTCTTAGGAAACTCTTGCCCAGCAGCAAAATCCACCCTTTCTTTGGCTATGAAACTTACTTGTGAAGTGGCCTTGTGACTTGCTTGAAGCAGGTCATGAGCAGGAGGGACATTCTTATCACTAGAATCATGGAATATACAAAAGCCACTTGCAGCACTGTTTGTTCATTATTTCTAGATGAGGACATGGAGGTACAGAGGGAGTTGAGGTCATTCTTTCTTCTGGGCCATTGTCTAGTGTTCATTCCTGCTGAGGTGTCCTGGGTGCCACTTAACGCCTTTACCACCTTATTCATTTAATATCAACTGATTGAGCACCTACTGGGTACCAGAGATGCTGGGGATAAAGAGGTAAATCCAGAATGGTCCATGCGGAGAAGCACAGGTTTCCTTGTGATGGTGGTGGTGGTGGTGGTGGTGGTGGTGGTGGTGGTGGTGGAGGTGGAGGAGGAGGAGGAGGAAGAGGAGGAGGAGGAGGAGGAGGAGGAGGAGGAAGAGGAGGAAGAGAACCTTGGTTTTCTCAGCAAGAAATGGCTCCTTCCTCACTTGTCTGTCATCTGTGCTGTTTAGTAGCCATTCTGCAGCGCCTCTTTCTGGGAACATGGCCACCATATTGAGACATTTATTTCCTCTGACCCAGTGGTATTCCAGAGACTCAACCGATAGGATGTAGGTAGATGGATAGACAGATGATGAACACATAGAACGGGAATTGGCTCGCACAGTTGTGGAGGCTGACAAGTCCCACAGTCTGCCCTCTGCAAGCTGGAAAAACAGGAAAGACTGTGGTGTGGTTCAGTCTGAGTCCAAAGGCCCGAGAACCAAGAGGGGCAGTGGGGTAAGTCCGAAGCTAGAGGCCTGAGAATAAGGAGCTCTGAGGTCTGAGGAGAAGAGAAGATGGATGTACCAGCTCAACAAGAGACAACAAACACTCTCCTTTCTTTGCCTTTTTGCTCTACTGGGCCCCTCAACACATGGATTCTCCGGTGCCTCCCCCCACTGTCTCCTCACTGAGGCCTCTGGACCCTGCAAGGAAGCTGAAGCAGAGAGACCGTTGCTTTGTTCGGGTTTCTGGTAATGGCATACAGATAACCAATAATTGGATGATAAAGTGCCCTGACTTCCTATAGAAGTACAGACTTGTGAGGGTAAAAATGGAACGTATAGTGTGTAACTCTTCACTTTCTTTTGGTTTCCCCTAGTTTAACCATTTTACAACCTGTCTTCTGGCTTTTTTGTTTTGTTTTTTTTTTTTCTTTCTGTAGAATAAGAAATATGGGCATTAACCATGATGCTGGTTGGAAGGTGAGAAAAGATGGAAAACTCTAGGGTAAAAGGTCTTCCTATTAGAAGTTGGTATTTGCTGGAATTTTCCAAAAGGATTTCATTGTATAGGGTGTCTTTTACCTACCTGGAGTCTATGATTATTGGTGAATTCTGTGTTTTTTCTGTGTGTCATGTACTGTGATAGGTCCTAGGGTTGCACAAGCAAAATGAAATATGATACCTGCCTTTAATGAAGAAAAATACATATAGAAAAAGCTTCCGATGCCCAGTAGATACTAGGCACAAAGTTGAAGGCTAGTGAAGAGTTCCGGTGTGTTAAATCCTCTTATAAAAGGGTACATCAATGTGTTTAACTGGTATGGAAGACAGATCCAGTATGGTGGTTATGGTCAAGAGGGTGGAAGAAACGCTCTAATTCTACGATCATTTTCACTGCTCCCTAAATGAGATAAAGAATAAATAGGATTGTCCCACTTGAGGAGGAGGGAGAGAGGACGGCAAACGGGATGTTGGACGTGGAGCATTGAAAGCACACAGAAGCCATGTGATAAATTGTAGTACTAGGGGTTGGAGAAACATGACCTGTGGCCCCTGGGTGGCTCAGTCAGTAAAGCATCCTGCTGGCTCAGGTCATGATCTCACAGTTCATGAGTTCAAGCCCCTCATCGGACTCTGCATCGATGTTGCAGAGCCTTCTTGGGATTCTATCTCTCCTTCTCTCTGACCCTCCCCCACTTGTTCTCTCTCTGTTTCTGTCTCTCTCTCTCTCAAAATAAATAAACTTAAAAAAAAAAAAAAAAGAAACCTGACCAAGTGCTCCTGCAATTTATATGTTAGGGCAGAAATGTCTTATAACTCAGTTAGGTATCGAGAGCTTTCATCTTAGACAGGGCATACGTAAAGGAGCTGGCAAAGGGGGGCCATGCCAGTGCTTGTGGGTTTTACCTGCCGGACTTGATTTCCAGTAGACATGGTGTAAGCCTCTAATGGGAGGAGCACCTGGGGTGGTTGCAAGGGAGCAGTTAAGAACTCAAGACTGGCTTAGACAGTCTGGTTGCTGCATTCACATTCCTAAGTCCGAGTTGCTCTTTGTGTAAAAGGCGGATAAAATAGCACCTATGTATATCAGTTGAGACACTTTGGGCTGCATGTAGTGGGAAATTCAACTTGCAGATTTCAGTGGTATTAAAAGGTGTTACACCACCTAATCTGAAGCCCAAGAACAGGTGGCCACAGTGGTGGCCATGATCTGGCTTCACTTCCTTGAGATTCTTTATCAGTTTCTTTCCTCAGAGTCTCCCTCATATTTTCAATAATGGCTTCAGCAATTCCAGGCATAACCAGAGAGCATAGCGCTGGAGGACAAAAGGTACCTTCTCTTGTGTGTGTCTCTCAGGAGCAAGGGAACCTTCCCCCAGAGCCCTCGTCATATTTATCCTGACACCTCATTGGCCAGAACCATATAAAATGCCTGCATCTAGACTCTAGTCACTAGTGAAGCCTTTGGACCTGCCCTGATTGGGACCTTAAGCCACAGAAGATTCATAGCCCACTTGTAGTCATGTGGCGGAGGGGGCTCGGTCATCGAGGGGAAATTGGAGGATGGATATTGTATGGATAACCACGTATCTGCTACATGACCTTATAGGGAAATGAGATATTCATCAAATGATACAGGGATATTCATCAAAATAAGGCTTGTGAGACACTTAACAAAGTACCTGGCACATGGTCACAACTCACCAAAATTTAGCTATGATAGTGACAATGATTGACAGCAGTAACGGGAAGTGGGCTCCTAGAGCTATCTCGGCCACTGTTGCAAAGTAGTTGTCACGGTCACTTTAAGAAGGTCCCTCTCCAGCCAACAGACCTTTTCTCACCCCCTGCAATCTTTGCTCTCACCCTTCTCTGACACTTCTCTCTTTTACCTCGAGTCCCCATTCCAGAGTTCTTAGCGAGAGACTGTGAGGTGCTAGAAAGATACCAAAGTCAACATCAGGTAATTGAGTTTCGAGTTTGGGGCACCACTGTTTTTCATCTCTGTCATCTCAGGTGAGTTTATCTTGTTCTCTGAACCTCAGTATACCGAGGTTTAAAATGGGGATAACCACATCAGTCTTTTCTGCTATGAGGAAAACAGGCCGAAATTCCCAACTTACACTCTTCACTCAGTCGCTGCTTCCTGAAGACGGAAGCTGAACCATTTCCTCCCACCTACAGGCCAGGTGGGGTCATTTACCTAGTGCGGCGCTGGTTGATGGACAGCCAGTCCCCTGCAGCCTCTGTGAACCACCACCACTGCCCCTGGTTTTCTAGAAAACAATCAGCGACCGCTCACTGTACAGATGTGCTCAAGCGACTATAACCACGAGTGTTTGTAACGATGCGCCTATTGACTTCTTATTTCAATAGATATCCAGATTTATTATCCCTCAAGGTAAACATCGATTTTACCTTTGTCTCAGTCAATATTTACCTCTGAGGTCAATACATGTGGATATTCACCTCAGCTGTAGTCAATATCCATTTCGTATTACAATATATGATATACGTATGTGAACATTGAGCACACCATGGAATGTGAAAAAGTCTGGAAGACAAGGAAGCTTCTTGCAGAATAGGTGTGTTCTTCTTTTTGTTTTGTTTTGTTTTGTTTTGTTTTGTTTTGTTTTGTTTTTTAACCGTATCACTGTTTGGAGGTCAGATTCGTATTCACCAAATAGAAAATATGTACACTGTGTGGATGGCTGGTATTTGGGGAAGGATTGCATGATATCAAATAAACATTCAAGCAGTCACTTAATGGTATTGCCCTAAATATGGTTTCTTGAGAGCTTCTAAGTTATATGAGAGCCATAGGATGTAGGCATGCAGGCAGGTTATAAATGCAGTAAGAATGGAATTACTTACGTGGTTAGGACAGGGCATTGTCTCTCCAACCCCTGGATCCTCAGAGACTCTGGTTCCTGAAGCAGGAGCAGGAAGAGGAGGAGGAAGAAGCATCCATGGAACAATCGTGGGCTGCCAGCTACAGCTGGGAAGCCAGGCCTGGAGAATCATGGCAGGCCTGGATTGGAGCCCAGGCGTGTGAGTCAGGAAGTGCATTTGGCTGCTGGTCACAAGGGTGTTAAAATCCTTCGCGCAGAGGAAGAACGGAAACGAATACTCCAGTACAGGGGTAGCCACTCCACAACGTGGTCAGGTACCCAGCCTCCCCTCTGCTTTACCAAGCTGCCTCCATCTTCACAATGACCCCCTGGTCCAACATGACCTGGAACCATGAAGGAGAAAAGGTAGAATGGAGACTGCCCCCATTTCTAGAGCCCTCAGAGAGCCCCACCAGACACTTCTGCTGGCTTCTCATGATTAGCCATGATTTAATCACCCGGCTAAACAGAGGCTGCAAGGGGTCATGGGAAGTGCAGCCTTGGGTCCAGGCTCCAGTGTGCCTGGGGAAATGGGAGAGGCTCTGGAACCAAGGAAGAGGGGGAAGCAAATATCTGGGACACACCAGCAGCTTCTGCCACAGCAGGCGCCATATAGACCGAATGTTTGTGCCCATTTGGAATCCATATGATGGCATTAAGAGGTGGGGCCTTTGGGAGGTGGTTAGGTCATGGGGGTGGAGCCTAATGAATAGGATTAGTGCCCTTAGGCAAGAGGCCCCCGCAGAGCTCCCTGTCTCCTTCCATTATGTGAAGACACAGTGAAAACCAGCAAGTGTGAATCTGGTTCACGGTATGAAGCAGAGGCGGGTCTGCCGATGCCTTGATGCTGGACTTGTGAGATCAAATGTGTTTCTGTTGTCCATCAGTCACCCCGGCTGTGGGATTCTCTTACACCAGCCCAGGCGGACTCGGGCACTGGGCAACCCTGTCGCATCCTACCTTTTTCCCTGGTACCGTATCCTGAATCCTTCCAAGATCACAGGGCTTTATCCTGAGTTTGTACTGTAACTGAAGTTGTGTCTGCCCAGTATTTCTTTGCCATCACATTTGAACTACTCACAGTGCTCCGTTTTCCTTTGGGAAGCTCCCAGCTCACTCTTCCTGGTAGAGATAGGGCTGTTGATCTCAAAATAGCCTCTGTGACCCCCCCACCCCCCCAGCCACAAGGATGGGCATGTGACCCAGACCTGACCAATCATAGTTGCCCTCTCCTGGCCACCCTGCCCGATGGAGGAGTGAGCATACACAAAACCAGGACCCTCCCAAGTCCTACCACGGACCTTTCTGCTCCAGCTGGTGAGGAGGGATTTTGCATGCCTTCACCCCACACAGCTAACCCAGTGGCCCCGCTGCTTAGCAGCAAGTCCCCGGGTTGCGCGGAAGGAGGCTGCCTCCCTCAACAACGGCAAACAGGAGGTTTAGAAAAGAGGCGTTGTAAAGCCTCTGCCCGACATCTCTTTCCCCTGCCTTATTAATGCCTGTACTTTAACCTGTCCTCAGCTTCATCTCCTGGAATCCTTAGGGCCTGTTTAACCCCATACATGCAGCAAGCCCATGTGCATATGTGCATACATCAATTCATGTCGCCCCATGCAGCATTGCAGAGTCAATCCCTGAGATTTCCTTGGCCTCCTATTTTTAGCAATCTTCTGTAGCAGCAGAACCCAAATCAGCTCCTGCGTTTGTATTTGCCAGAACAAGGTCTGATCTCTCTTCATGTTCCCTGACTCTTGCCAAAGAGGGCCGAGGACGGACCCCAATGTTGTCCTGTTGTCTTTTGGCTCGTTTATACCTGCTGGAACACAGCTCCCCCTGCCCACCCAGCCACAGTCCAAAACCCCTAAGAAGAGCCTCACTCCTGGGTTTGCCGTGACTCATCATTTTCAGATCATATTAACCATGGCACTCCCACCTCCCTTCTAGAAGGGGCTGGTGGGTTCTTTGTTCTATAGAATGCAAGAAGGAACCTCAAGCCATCACACCTGGAGCTTAGGACCCCATAAGTTGTCCTGGGCCACGCCAGGCTCCTTGGTCCCATTTTACAGCTCATAGACCACCTCCAACTTCAGGTTTTATTTACTTGGCATTCCGAAAACTATACAGCCTCTATCCCTTGGGATGTAAATTAAAGCAATTTCGTTTTCATAGTTTCTCTGTTTGAAATCCCTCATTGTTTATTTAAATAGTAGCTGATGCATTTTGCAAGTAAAGAACTATAATTAAGGGAACATGAAGGGCTGGTCTCTCAGGGAAGTGGAGTTTCCTCTCGCAGTAAGCCCATCCTAACTGTTGAAGTTGCATTCTTGCTCCCTGCAAAAGGGAGCTGGCCCAGGGAACCAGAGTTTGGGGAAGAGCACCTTGTTTGGGGGGGGGGGGGCACAGCCCTGGCTAGAGGCAGTGGTGCACACAGGACTGTTCCAACAGTTGGTAATTGCAGGAGAAGACATTGCAGACGTTGCGAAAGCAGCCACGAAGGATGGGTAGAGCCATACTTCATTGCCAACAGCTGCTGGAGACACAGATTGGGGGTCAGGTGTCTTACTCCCAGCAGAAGTTCCAGCCATGGTGGGACAAGGAAACCACAAAGACAGGAGCTACTGGAAAGGCTCCCTTTCCTCTTTCCTGAATCTGGAGCCACGGCTCATTCATTGCTCCTGGCTCAGATCTGAGAACCTTTTCTTTCTTTTAATCCCCGCAGATGGCAGCGGTGTGACCCCCATCTCCCTCCACCACATAATGTGCAGTTTGGGTTGGGACCGTGCATTGCTCAAGGCCGTACCATGTCTTTGCAACAAACTTACACCCTCGTGACCACCAGTGGCTACATAGAAGGCTGGCCCTCTCCACGTGGTCCTTGGTCTCTGCCCTCTGACCCCATTACCTATCAGAGGTAAATGATGTAGGCAAGAGAGAGCAGGCAGGGCCGCCTGCCTCTTGGTCAGCCAATGAGGATGCCTTGATGTGCGAACTGTCCTCAAAATGGCGTTGGAATGGCTCACCCGTAGCTGCTGTCAGAAATCCGACCTCAGTAGAGTAGGAAAGAAGCTTCGTGTTCCAAGGAGGTGAAATGTATCCTTGAAGTGAGAAAAGGACTAAATGGCGGAGGATTTGGTTAGTTTTTCATTCTTCTTTCCGCTCATTTCTCTAATTCAATTTTCTGCAATCATATCTGACATACACACATACTAGACACGGTGCATAGGCTTTATTTTTATTTTTTTAATTTCAAAGTGACATAAAACACAGGATGATATCTGCAGCCTCCCCACAGAGGTGGGTATTTAGGACTCCCTGCCTTCATTTGTTCACTCGTGTCATGCACTCAATATATTTTGAGATCCTACCTTGCCAGGCTCTGTGCCAGGCCCAAGGGTGCAGCGGGGCGGCGGGGGTGGGGGGCGGCTGTCGAGATGCTGGTCCTTCAAGAGCTGATGGTCTGGTGGGGGAGGTGTGCAGTAATTACGGTGAATCGGGGTTATGGTGGGGAAGACGTGGGGCCCCATAGAAACCCCCAGCAGGGCTAGCTAGTTGAGCCAGGGGTGGGCCCATTTCAGGTGTGAGATGGCTTAAGAATGAAGACACTGGGGACATGAGCGATGAGCAAGGCCAGCCAGCTAAAGAAGAAGAGACCACGCAACTCCTGGCACGTGCGCACCAAGGTGACTGACCTGAGGGCCCGTTTGGGGGGAAAGCGTGCACCGTGTCATTGGAGGCTAGCAATGAGATCTGGCTGGGTGGTAAACAGAACCTGGCAGAAAGTGCATGGAGAAACCTCTTCATTAAGCGAGTGAAGCGAGCATAGTGAATGCCCACCCATAAAAAGAAAATCATAAAAATCAGCAGGGTTGCAGTCACTCTGATCTTTTTGCTCTGATCTCAGCAGTGATGAGGGCTGGCTTTGAGGGGTGGGGATCACACACCCTACATCAGCCAAGTCTCCAAAGCACTCCCGCCAAGTTTTCCCAGTAAGCATGCAGTTGAAGTAATATGCACATCCTCACTGTGCAGATGCAATCTGAAGACAAATCCTTTGGGTCCCCAGCACCCCTTCTTCTTGCAACCTGACCGCTGCCCTCCACCTTCATCTCACATATTCTGCAGCTGCTTGGAGTCTGGAAGCTACTTTGTGAAAACTGCTCCTGCTCTAGTGCTAAGTTTATTTTAATCGGTGCCTGACTTTATAAAGAGAAAACAGCTTAGCAAGCATTGGTTAGAGTAGATTCACCAGTCTCCACGAGCTCTCGTGACACGCACAGGACTTGTCTCCATTGCTTTCTTTCTCCCTCATGTCAATCAATCTATCGATCAATTAAACAGATAGTTTTTAACGCCTACTGGAGGCCAGGCACTGTACCTGGTGCCGTATGTACTTACCGATTTATAGTTTGGAATCTCTGGCTGCTTTGTACACATTGTGGTCATTTTGCAGACAACTTTTGCCCACGTGAGGGAGGGCTTTTAAAATCCTGCACCGTTTTCAAAGCAATGTCCCTGATTTATCGTCAAGCATTTCCCCCTCCCCGCCATGGCACACGTTGCTTTCTTCTTTCAGAAACGGTGCTGGTGACCTGTTTTAAGAAAGGTTAAAAAGCCAGCACTTAGATTTTTCTGGAAACCTTTCAATTAACCTCATTAGGCCTGCTTTATTTATTTTCTTTCATTTCTCTTGCTTTTATGCCTTCCAAACCCCTAAATTGCGGTGCTATAGTGATCTGCCGTAGCCAGACTCAATAGTCAATACGTGTTTAATAGGAATTGCAGTATATGAGTTTATAATATATATTTTTCCATGAATATAGTGAATGTTTGCCAAGCCCCCCCCCCCTTTTTTTACCTTTTTAAATTCAGAAATTTCTAGCTGTGTTTATTCCTCTCGTCAGCATACTTTATCATATCAAAGCCTTTTCAGACACTGTTAAACTACTGAGTTATGTTTGGGTCATGTTTTGCGGTATGCCCTTTAATACTGTAGCTTTAGAAATGCAATTTTCAGCCTCTGCTTATTAGAATATGATAAAGTATTCCTGGTCTATGTCCAGCTCCACTAATCTCCAGACTGCGCTTCATGAATTAAGCATGAAGATTTTAGTCAATGTGCTTTCAAAGACCAATGTTTAGGGAATCATGGATTTTCTACAAGCTGAGGGAGAAATCTATAATAGGAGGAACTGATTTTCAAACATCATATTCTCAAGAAGAAATGACCAGTTCTGGCCCAGAAACAGAAAATATTTCACTATCAGAATATTCTAGAACCAGTTAAAACCACATTGTGCGATTTGGTTTGTTAAAGGGACGGTGTTTTAAAATGTGTAAGACCGTCTATCACGTGGGAGGATTTCAAATGACTGCTTATTTTGGAAAGCTCATGTAGATTGGCTTAAAATCGAGAGGGGAATGCAAATTGAATTTATAAGGTGTTATTAACTTCACACCCCACCCCCGTCCCTCCCCAACCCCTGTGCATGTTGGTCCATTTTGCTCTGATGCAATTCAGTAAATAGCCAAAGATCTCTCTGCTGTGTGAGAGATCTCCCTTGGGGGAGAGACTTTGGGGACCCATGGCTGCCTTAACCAGTCTAGCTCTTGAGCGGATAATGTCTAAGAACCCAGAGTCCCTCCTGGTTTGGTGCGTTTCATGGCAATCGGCAGCAAACATTTTGAAATCGCTGTGCTAGATGATGTTTGGGGCACCTCTCCACTAAAATGAAAAAGGCCTGACTATGCGAGTGACTGTGAAGCACCCCGAAAGGGCACTAGGTTACTTTCATCAGAGTTTGAGCAGCCCCTGAAGTCTTAGCTTCCATGTTGGGTGAGGTCATAACTGGCATGGTCAGTTACCTTCATAATAATTAGTACTTTTAGGCAAGGGTCGGTTCTCCGCCTGACGTTGCGCTTAGCCCTCGATGTCAGTAGCTCACTCAAATCCCCATTTCTCAACGGGGAAACTGAGGCACAGGGCATTTCAGTGACTTGCTTAGGCAGAGTCAGCATGGAGGCCAAGGCTTGTCTGACCCCCTAAATGTAAACCACCACACCCCACTTTGTGGCTACACAAGCAGGCCCGTGTCTTGAATGTGTTGGGCACGAACCTGGACCCTGTGGCTGCTTGGGCTCGACTCCATTGGTTGCTGATGGAGGTTCTCCCCCACTCCTCCAGTTCTGACCTCAAGACAGAAATGTAAATCATCTCCAATTAGGGGGCTGCTTCTTGAACATTTGCCTTTTGAGGAAGACAGGAAAATTCTCAGCTCGTCTAGCTTTATCTGTGAACTTACAGGATCTCTCAGGGGCTTTAAATTAATCAATCAATCCACAGACATTGAACTGAATCTCTACCTTGAGCAGGAGACAAAGTGCTTTAAATGGGAAAGAAACCAAAGGGCCGGCCGCCCTGCCCCCAGCCATCGCCCAAGGCTGCCTTCCATGGCTGGGGGATCAGCCTGTCAGTTCAATCACACAGCCCCTGTGACTGGTGTTTTTGACCAAGCTGGCCCCGTGGACAGCTCTGGTCGGGTGTAGACACGGCCTCAGGAAGGGGGAGTACATCCGTCTTTTTTTGAGTCCTTGCCATTTAATCATTACTGACACAGTTTTATGAGAAACACAGTCAAACCCAGCCCTGTCAATCACCGTTTGCTGCCCAGTCTCAGAGCAGCACCCGCAGAAGTAGGTGTGCAGAGACATATCGCCAAACACCTTAGGTTTGCCAGGTGGAGTGTGCCGGCCACGGGGGGAGAAGAAGCGTTGCTCCCAGGTGACCGGGGGGGCGGAAAAGAGTATTTATAAGGTGACCCACTCTCTGGGTCTCGGCAGACGTACTCACTCTGGGACGTGCTTTTAGAACAGGTCACCTGCTCTCTACCTGACGGTGGCTGAACTGTAGCATTTTTAGGACTCACAGGTGCTATAGGGGTCCCTGGGGGTTCATGTGGATAAGAGAAGTGAGCCAAGTGGAGACTCGAATAGAAGAGTAACAGTCTTTTTTTCTTTTTTTTAAGTTTATTTTTGAGAGAGGGAGGGAGGGAGGGAGGGAGGGAGAGAGAGAATCCCAAGCAAGCTCTGCTCTGTCAGTGTGGAGCCCGACATGGGACTCGATCCCACAAACCTGAGATCATGGCCTGAGCCGAAATCGGGAGTCTGAGGCTTAACCCACTGAGCCACCCAGGCTCCCCTAAGAGTCACAGTCTGGTGCTCTGGCCCTTTGTTGCTGAGGTCGTTTTTAAAGAGAAACAGGGGCTCAGCGTTTTTACATGGTGTCTCCATTTATCAGTATTGACCACAGTTCACTTTTTTTTTTTTAACCATCCATGCACAGGGTGAGCCTCTGTGCCTGAGGAATGGAAGCCAGGTACAGGACTCAGGTGTGACTTCCCCTCAGAATCAACTTCCTGGCTTTGTGCTGCTGCATTCCTCTCTAGGCGAAGTAGCCAATGGCGGCTCTGAGATTAGGATCTTCCAGATTCGTCAGTAAACCCTTATGGCTGTGGAAACCACCCTAAAATGACAGCAGGACCATGGGCCGTTAAATACATGATCCCTTGAACACAGACCACCTGAGAGTTCTCGATCTCGATTCCTCCGAACAGCTCCCTAGATAGCGTTCACTTCTCTGACCCAGAGACCTAGAACAGATTCAGAGATCACTGTAGGGATGACTTGGGTCTAGAAGCCTCTCCCCAAGGTGTCTCCGAGGAGCCTGCCTGCCAGCCCCATGGCCATCTCTGTCCTCGCGGGGACATCTATGGCTTTGAACACACTTGGGAAGAGGGCAAAACTACCCTTCCCTAGAGCCTCTACCATCCATCCATCACCGTGAGTAGCATTGCCCCCACACACCCTCACTGGGTGTCCACAGAGTATTTGGGAATGGACACGAAAACCCTGCTTTTCCACTTAAGGCACCTAGGGCTCCAGGGATGGGACAGCCCAGGTCAGTCGGTTCCCTACAGGGCAAGGATGGAGAGGCAAATCCAAGTTGGCTTCTCTCTAGACTCAAACAGAACTTTCTCCATCACCAAGATCCCTTTCTTCTTCCTTGCTGCCTTGCTGCCTACTTCATTTTATTTATTCGGAGGAGCCTGGGCCCCTCTTTGACTCTGGGTTTTTGTAAAAGGTGAGTTGTAAATTCTGCATTCCACGGACACTTGGAAGCAGACCTGGGATCAACACCAGCTCAGCTAGGCATGTCCCTTCTCAAGTATAAGGTCAAAGGACAAAAGGGATCAACGAGGGCTGTCCTGCCCTCCTTGACCAGGGGATAGGAATTCCCCAGCAGAGAGGAGAAAAACCAGGAAGGAGAATAGAATATATTTTTTCCAAGCAATTATCCACACTCTCCCCCCACCTCCGTTTTCCAAATTATAAGTTCTTTTTATATAAGCACTTTCCGTTAAAGTGGAAGAAATAGCTTTACCCGGGGTGTAAAATATATACTTTCTAATGTAAATCAAGGAGCTATTAATCCCATAATAAGAACACGATAGTATATTAATTGATGGAAATTGTGGAGTGGAATATTCATAATCAGCGGCGGTCTTTTCTTTGGAAGGAACAAAGGATTAAGTTAGGGAGACAGTAATGGTATTGTTAGCAGGCTATTTCAATGATTTTCTCCGCGGAAGAGTAGAGAAAGGTGAAATTTCAACTGGGAATATTAGACTATGCAGATCTCTACCCAGGGGTATTCCTCTCTGCTCAAACCGCCGCGCTGTGCTTTGCCTTATGATCCTATTGTTTTATTAGAGGAATCATTGCGTGTTTCATTTTGCTATAGTAATAGCACAGTGTCTGTCTAACAATAAATTATAGAGTCAGGCAAACAATGGTTTTGTATTTGGGAGACAATGAAATACCCTATTAAAATGCAGACTTCCTTAGGTCCCCGAAATTAGAGTCTTATTTTAAAATGATTCCATTGGGCTTAATACACTGTTTTGAACTAATCACGCTAACAGAAATCACTCTTTTGTCAGAGCCTAGAGGACTGTGGGAGTTACCTGTTTCCTTCGTATTTCTCCATTCATATTTTACCCTCAAATTCTCTTCTGGATAGATCTCATTGGTTCCCCAGTGGAAGGTGTCGTGCTAATGGCAGCACTCTTTTGCACTCAAAAGACAGAATGAGCTCTAAAGACGCCATATCCTTCCTACCACGTTTCTCAAACAGCTGAAAGTCATCATGATAGTGACAGTAATAGTGATAACAACGCATGGTTTTTTAACGATCACTTTATGCTGGGCACTGCAAGCAGTGGTTCTCTTGTGGGATCCCCGTCCAAGCCGATGAGGAACAGAAATCACCATTTCCTCCGCTTCACAGATGAGCAGACCGAGGTTCAGAGCGACTGGGTGCTTTCCCCCAAGTCACATAGCTTGGTCGGTGCTGGTCCTGGAGCCCGAACCTCTGCCGTCTGGTCTGTAAGACTCTTCGCCGCTGATTCATCTTCACTTCTCTTCGCATCTCCATGATCAGAACCTTCCTGTGTCCTTGAATTCATCAAGACATAATGCTCTCCAGCCTTCAGCACCTTTTTGGAGCTGGTGAATGGGGTCGAGGCGAAGCAATACGTGCAGTCATAAGTTTCCTTTTTTCTTTTTCGGTTGCTGTATGTCAAGTTCCCCTCCAGGACCAGGCTTTGTGCCCTATGTTTTACATCCGTCGTCTTCTCTCAGCCGTATTATTTGCATTGTACGGGATGAGGCGTGTGACGTTCAGAGGTATTTTTTGTTTTTGTTTTTTAATGTTTATTTATTGTTGAGGGGGGTAGGGGGAAGGGGGGACAGAGGGGGTCGGAGGATACAAGCAGGCTCCGTGCTGTCAGCACAGAGCCCCACATGAGGCTCCAACTCATGAGCTGTGAGATCATGACCTGAGCTATAGTCAGACGCTCAACCGACTGAGCCACCCAGGTGTCCCCAAAACTCAGAGTTTTAAGTCACTGCTCAGGCCTCTCTGACCCAAAGACCTGCCTTCTTCTGAGCCTCAACGCATCATGGAGATCCCATCTGATTGTCAGGAAATAGTGCCTAGTGAGTGGACACAGGAAATCATACCCATTAAAACAAACAAACACAGGGGCGCCTGGGTGGCTCTGTGGGTTAACCGTCTGACTCTTGGTTTTGGCTCACGTCACAATCTCATGGCTGGTGCAACTGAGCCCCACGTCAGGTTCTGCACGGACAGCACGGAGCTTGCTTGCGATTCTCTCCCTCCCTCTCTCTCTGCCCCTCCCCTGCTCCTACTCTCTCACAAAATAAATATTTAAAAAATTAATCAACAAACAAAACTTCTGAGATGAACTTGAAAGAGATTACTGGCAAAGAGCCTCTCTTTGACCTCAGTCAGGCTCCTTGGAATCTTCTTCCCAGCTAGGCCTTGGCTTTTAGACTTCCGCGTCCTTTCTTTGCATGGACCAATTTGAGTAGGAATTTCCCACCCCTGGTGATTATCTTCCTCATCCCGCACCCTCCCCAGGTAGTCTCCCATCACCCCAGCCCGCCTCAAGCAAGAGGTGAGATCCGTGAGATCTCTGTGAGATCAGTTAGCCAGAATTGCCCTCCCCACTTAGGAATTTTCCATTGACCTTCTCCACCCTTCTCCTGAGCTGTGAAGTCCTTGCTCTGCCTCGTTGTATGTGGAGCTGAGTCCAGTGACACTTTACTACTACAGAACCCCTCTGTGGCAGTCCCCACACCAGGAGAGGCAGTACCCCTGAACTAAGTCTAAGCCTTACCCTTCTTGAAGAGTGTCGTGAATATTTTCTTTCACACCACTTTGCTGCTTCACTGGTTGGACCCGATGGGGTTGGGATGGAGACACCAAGTGACCACTGTCCCCCTAGCTGAATCTCAGTGGACAACCTCAAAAATCAGAACCTGCATTTGGAGGACACTAACCGACATTCAGCTTCTGCCTTTGGGTGGGCCCAACATATTGGCTTTCCATGTGCTCCAGATGTTACGGCACCTGGGGACGCCCTTCCTTATTTTTTCCACCACACCGACACAGCCCTGGTCTGCCATCTTGTCCTTTTACCCCTGCCGCCCCCGCCTCCACGAACGCTTTCCTGAGCAGATGTTCGTTTATAAATATGGCGCCTCACTTAGTAAATATTCATGGTGCTCTCGTGTGCCAGGATGGTGCTGAGATACGGTACAAGGATGAACAGAAGACAGTCGTCATCTGTCAGATCCCCCAAGCCCATCTGTGACAAAGTTTTCACCAGGCTGTTTGAAAGAGAGAAAAATATAGACAAAGTAGTGAATTTTCTCGTAAAGCACATCAAATCTATTTTTTAAACTGTCATTTATTTCAGAATTGTATCTTTCACCCACCCTTTTTTTTTTTTAAATGTTGTGCCTTTTCCTTTAATAAAGATGACAGAAAAGGGTAGTTTTTCCTTCTTTTTTTCTTTCTTTTTTTTTTATGGTCTTTCTCTTTTTTTTTTTTTTTTTTTCTTTGTAAAGTCTTTAACTGGCAAAACGAAAAGTTGAGAAGTTTATGTCAGCGGTTTCCCTGCCCACCCCACACCCCCCGCCCCGCCCTGGCCCTTTTTTTTTTTTTCTTTTCTTTTTAATTTTCCTAGAACTTAACTCGAAAAGTCTGGGAATGTCTGATGTATCTGTATCCTGTAAGCTTGCCTCTTGATGACACTTGATACTCCATTGTTCCCTGATGATTTCTAAACGTTCGCCCTGTCTCTCCAGCCTTCTGCTTCTTCTGTCTCCCTCAAGGTCTGTCATGCTCAGGCGGGCTGTAAGTAATCAATACTTGGTGATTTGACTTCTTAGCCCTAAGAAGAAAAAAAAAAAATCTCCAGGTGCAGAACACAAAGGCCGAGCTCTTGTCAAGGGATTCCTCGCTTTTCCATTCTCAGCCAAGGGGAGGCAAGGCCACTCCAGACAGCCTTCCCCCCCACCCCCTTTCCCTTGGCCCTTGTGAAAAGGGATAGCCAGTTTTCTATTACCATTGTGCTAACTGACGACTCAGAACTGTGCCTGGAGTTTCAGAATTGCCCGACGCCCATCCTTTTTTTTTTTTTTTTTTTTTTAGAACAACCTCATTAACAACCCCCAATTTTAAATTTTATTATTTAGAGACTCAGCACTCTCCAGTGTTACAACTCGGGCCGCTTGTGCTTCGAGGCACGGTTCGGTTCTTCACAGTGTTTTTGCGAGTGTTTACAGCTGATGCAAATAAGCAGCTATCTTTGGTCTTCATCAAAGAAACAGGCAGAGGTCCTGATGAAACAAGGTGGAGGCGCTCACTGGCTAAACTGAACTCTCCTGGTGGAGAGAGAGAGAGAGAGAGAGAGAGAGAGAGTGCGTGTGTGTGTGCGTGCGCGCGCACGCGCGTGTGTGTGTTTCTCTTTTTCCAGTACCCGTATTTGATCCCCTAACTGACATGCGAGTTCAGATGCCTCTCAGTGGAGAGTGAAGCTAAAACAGGTACATTTCTAATAGACTGAGCATCTGAATTGGATGGGCAGCTTTATTTCCTCGTAATACAGCTACACAAATGCCTGATGTTCAAATAGATCCTAGTTAGGAGACACAGTCTATTAAGAGGAGTATCTAATCCACCCCCCAAAATAATTGAGGATAGTGTTCATTTTACATTTAGAATTTATGGCTATCAAAGTGATAGTCCATGACCAATCATCATGGGTTCTTTAAGGTAGTCAAAATTTACTGCTGGGCTATTATTCAAATATAACATAATTTACATTAAAATCAGATGATTCTTTTTAACCTAAATTGGCTTTGTTTTTGTAGTCTCTTTTCATTCAGTACTTTCACTTAATAGAGAGTTTGGTGCCTTTAAAATTTGGTGTCAAATTTTTTACCAAGTTTTTTTTTTTTTTTTGCTTTTATGTAAAAGATGGCATTCACCATAAATATGAACACGTACACATTAGATAGTTACTTGAGACTTACTTTTTGCCTTTTGGGACGCTTGAACGCGAGGCTGTTTGTTTTTCTCAAGTTGATTACCAAAAAAGAAAGACAGACAGAAGGAAAATAATGCTGATGCCTAGTCCCTGCCCTGTCGGGGAATTTCTCATACCCTTCGTATGAGCCCGTACTGAACAAAAGCAGATTCTGTTGACCTCCAAGCTTCAAAAGGCAAGAATTGTGCCAGCTTCTGCTGGAGCAAGGTGAAAAAGGACCATGGAAATTAGTGACTCTGAGGTGAATATGGGAGCCGGTCCAGGGGAAGTGTGCAGCTGGTCTGGCCTTGCAGAGTGAAAGGGCATTTCTCCAGAATTGCATGATTTTTTTTCCTTTTTTTTTTTTTTTTTTTTAAATAGGGGACGCTATTGTCGTTCAGAAAGCCCTAGGCTGTTCTGAAAAGAGGCAAAAATCAATAGCCCACTTGTTGAGGCTAAGTGAATTAGTCTATGTTGAATGTAACTGAGTACCTGAACACTTGAGTGAGCAGGGCTTGTCGGGAAGAAAAGACAATTGGAAGGATTGTCCTTAAATGTCCACAGCGGCGCACATCGCTGCTTAATTACG